>NC_084793.1:35731118-36035077 GCF_963169125.1 Humulus lupulus | reverse complement strand
CATTATTGGGTAATATTTGAGAGTTACAAATTTGTAATTGATTTTGTAACTCCAAATATGTTACACACGTGGATATACACTCTATCCAAATTGTAACACTCATATATATTATGTTACTATGTGTGACAATATTTTGCCACGTTATTTAATCTAAAACATTATTGTTTACCGAGTTATTTGGAAACTAGAAATATATTATGAAATAAGAGCTGGAAAGAAAGGATTAAGGATGAGCAATCACGATTTTTATGCGGTTGGGGCGTTAAAGCCTTAGTCCACGAGTCACTAGTATTAGGCTATAGAGAGTTTTGACAATGGAGTTTTTCTACAAGTTTTAGTAGAGTTTTTGCTTACAAGAGAAATTCTGGGATCCCTGCTACAGTGCACTACTGGCCCAATTTATAGGCAGCCAAGCACCTTGGGTCAGACTAATATTGGCCCAATAAGGATGTAATTACAGTTTGCTCGCTCATGGATCCATAATACAAAGAATGTAACATAATTAGATGTTATTAATTTGGACCCATTGGGCCGGCTTAGGTGTGGCCAAGCCTTACAGCTGTCCATTGTATGTTAGCACGGACTGGTCTACATGGGCTTCTAAGGGGATCCTGGGGACAGGATCTGTCAGAGTAGTGGTAGTACTGTTCCTAGGAACAGTGTACGTTCCATGCGTACCCTCTTTTGTGGGTTATTTGAAGAGACCAACTACTGGATTTCGTGGGCACAGGTCAGCATCGGGGAAAACTAGGCTTGCTCTATCTGAACGTCTAGTCTAGGTTCATTTACTAATGTCCCAGTTCATTTACCGGAGTCCTAGTTTGTTCACCAGGACTCGAGTTCATTTGCCAAGGTGGACACCGAAACACTGAACATCTCCCCTGGATTCTTGATAAGGTCCTTCTCCAGTGAAAAGTTAGTCTGCCATCTTAATTAGCATCCCAGATGGTGTAGGTTGGTCTTGGCCAGGGAGATGAGTTGTTCCTGCATCTCAGTAATGATTCCTTCATTATGCTCGCGCACATTGAATGTTGTTAGGATTAATAGTGTTAGGGCTATCAGGGTTTCCTCCTTCCCCGTTTATTGGGCTTAGGATGGGCCCGGACCCCTTAAGAGGGCCCACAAATCCATTTGGCCATGCCATGTGTCATGGGCGAAAAACAGGGATAACATTTACCCCCCAAGTCTTCATCCATGTTCGCATGGTGGAGACTTTCCTCACTCTCCCGAATCAATTTCAAATATCTCGGTTCGTTTACCAAGAGCCGGGTTCATTTACTTGGGGGTCATTTGTGTGATCCCCATCCTTTCAAATTCCCAACGTCTCAGACACGTGTCTCTAGTTTGATGGTGCGTCTACACGACTCGGGCCCTAAAGATCTGGAAAGAATCTTTTGATTGCCCAGGTGACCGATGGGTGTCAGCGCAATTCTTGAGACATCCCATCTATACGAAAAAGCCTCTTTGTGTACTCGATTGGGATGTTTAATGCCTCTGCATCATCCGGAGCCGTTGGATTAGGATAGTTTTGAGATTTTCAATGTGGACCATTGGATGAGGTGGGTGTGGATCGTGGATTGACGAATTCATAGTTAGTACTCGATTGGGCTAATTAATGCCTCTGCCCAATCCGGGACCGTTAGATGAGAACAGTCTAGGGATCTTCATTGCGGACCGTTGGATCAAACAGTAACTTGTCTTCTTATAAATACCTCAACAGGCTCATTTACACATTTTAATCATCCCACATATTCAAACTAGTATAGCAAGTGAGAAAGCTTCATATGTCCAACATTGCCGACGAGATTCTTTGGCGATTGATACACCTTCATGTTCACTTATTTCCAAAGAGACCTATTTCCATTCAACCAGTAGACAGTTCTATTCTGATTCACACATCTGGGAGTACCGATGAACTACTACACTGTCTCCTTAGGTTCAAGACTGAGATTTTACCGACGTTGTCACCCGAGACTCTACGAATCTCAAATTCAGTACCGCACAATAAGTTTTATGGTCATTTTCACCTCTTTTTTACTCATTTTTGGTTGTTTTCATTGTCACATTATTTCTGCAACTATAAAACTGTTAGGGTCGTGATCACCGTGTAGGGTAGTTCTAGGATCGATAGTGGTAGTCATGAACCATAGAATTTCTGGGTGAACCCTCATATCAGTCTAGTTGTCCCGGATCAATCCAGACGCCTTAAGACTATTTGGGGTGAATTAGAAGAACCTTAGGCCTTTAGTTCCCGACTTAAGATCCTAGGATCTCTATTGATCCTGGATCTGGGTCCGGAGGGGACCTCTCCAAGCAGTTTTAGGAGAATCCCCGTACCTTAACTACTTTTCTTCGGTTTTGTGCTAACTGCTTGGTTCTCATTTTGCTTGTCGCTTCTAGGTCCCTAATCATGAGTTGCGGCATTACTTTGCGAAGGACATTGTCCAGGTGGGTCCCTTAGTCCTAGTGGGGAACAAACTTCCCACTGGCAACACGTGGGAAATGGACAAGGAAAAGAACGAGTTTCAGAATTACCGGATGCTGCATCAGCTGGAGAAGGCCCTTGGAGTAGAGTTGACTCCAGGGCTTTTTTATAACCGACTAGCCTATAAGGAGGAGAAGGCCCATACCAAAGCAAGCATGTTCAGGGCCTGGAGCATAGGCCACATCAGTTCGGGAGCTACTCTTCCACTCCACAATTATTTTGCGCGGTTCCTCAAGTTCGTGGGGATCGCACCTTTTTAGCTTCTACTCCAAGCATATAAATTGCTCGTGGGATGGCGCATATTCTGCGCACCGAAGGAGATCCTGGCGCCAACCCCGTGGAGGTGTTGTACTTTTACAAGTTGGAGCCGCAGCTCAACTCTAAGGACAAGACACGGGATGAATTTTATAGACTGAAGGCCCATGGCATTAGTCCGGCTCCATTCAGTACATGGAAGCAACCCTCGGATGTCAGACACTACTAGTTCATGACATCCGGGTTCCTCCTGGAGAAGAACCCCACCTTAGTGTTGAACTTCCAGCACGTAGGTGAGTTGTCCTTCTTCATTTTTTTTATCTAGCCCTTAATTTTGTTTACTAGACACTCACAATCCTAGAAACAAGTCCATATGCTCAAACTCGACTTAGTAAATTGATCCTGGATCGACAAAAGTTCTATGCCACTCTTAGTGCCGATGAGCTGGATGTGAGAGGCATCGTGACTACGGAGAACCTTCGGTTGGTCAAGTTGATTTCTGCGAACCAGTCTATAGATGCCCCTAGCTTCCAAGGGCTGCAATGCGAGAGGGATCCTACTATGAGGGTGAAGCTAGCCCTTATCCACATCGAGCCAGTGGAGGCCACAACTAAGGCGGATGCAGAGATGAAGAAGAAGAAGGAGCAGGCCTGTCAGGCAAAGAGGGTCGAATCCGATGAACAGGACGCTCTTCTCGAGGGGAGGTAGCCTGACACTGGAGCTCCCGGGGCTAGCATTTCGGGGCAAGGTAAAATGCCTCTGATTTTATCTTATGCCCTCATTTTGAGGGCTTAGTTAGGAATAGGCAACAATACCGGAATTATTTGACTGGGACTATTAGCAACGTGGGGCTTCCTTGCCCCATTTCTATAGACACACTAACCCTCATGCACTCGTTCTAGTTCCTTCAATACGGTTGCTTTTTGGACCTGGATGACATGGGGGACCGAATTCATTCTTTCTCCATAGGAGAGTTGAGTCATGCCTATTCCATAGATTAGGGTTTGCCCTGGAGGACTTTAGGCTTAAATGTTCCTTTTATTTTTTATTGTTACCCCCATTTTTTACTTTACTGATCAATTTTCTTTTTCTGTCTTTCTTAGGTGATCCGAAGATGTCCAATCCAATGACCAAGATGAAAGAGATGATTGAGGCCAGGATAGCCGCAGCCAAAGCTTCAGCAAAGAGGGTCACCAAGTGTCACGAGACGACTATTTGGGAACTCCAAGTAGACGGAATGTGTGGCATTTACAGATACTCCAAGCTAGCAAGTCAGCCTACAACTCACGTCTGGGTGCAAACAAACTCAGTGGTTAGCCACAAACACATCTCGGACATGTAATAGGAAATTAACAAAGAATGAGCAAGCACAAAGCAAGTCATTCCATAGAACATCCACACCACAGAAAAGCATACGATGGCCCAATGAAGACAACAATCAAGTAACACATAGACAATAAGGAAGCATATACGGAGCAGGTATGGATAAACATCGTTTTATTAATATATATAGCCTTAAAAGGGCAAGGGAGTACACAGCTTTAGCCTCTATCTGCTGGTGGCCATGGTGCTTCCCTAAGTCACCAGGTCACCTCCCCCTAAGGAGCCATCTAGGGATATAAGGTCTTCCCAATAACGTATATGATTTTTGTCTGGGAGATATATGCATAATTACAAAATTGCCACTACCCTACCCCATGAGGTTGTGTTGACGGTAGAAACTCGTCAACGATATATGGATAGAAAACTCAAAGACTTAATCAGGGAGTTCTAAACTCCAAAGAACTTGTAGAAATTTAGCAAAAAATTGAAAGTGAACAATAGAAGAAAACTTGTGTAATGCTCTTAGAATAGTATGGTGTTACACGATTTTTCCAACCCTTTCATTTGACGGGTCGAAACCTATTTCTAGATGGGCTCTAATGGCCCCTGATACAAGGTGGTACCAAAGGACAAGATGGTACGTTTGTACTCTATCAGAGTAGTGGTGCATGGTGTAGAGGAGCAGAGGGTCATGGTGTCGGTTTTGGGTACATGGTCAGAGGTGTGCAGGTCATGCCACCACTCCTTGCACCAAGTCGTACCACCACTACTTGTCGGGAATTGATGTCAAAGCCACGCCTCTGCATCCCCCAGGGTCGTACATCCCGTACCCATACCCGTGCCTCGTATCTAATGGTCCTTCTTACATTTCCAATATACATATTTTCTCCAAGCTTCCTTATATTTTGCTAAGTGGGGGAAAGCTTGTGAGTTATCATGAATGACATATTCAGTTGTCTTCACCTATCATGCCTCACTGGTGGTACCAACTTCAGGAAGGGAAGTAGAGTCTCCTCACTAAGGCATGGAGTGCTTTAGTCGAGACAAGGTGTCTTGTGTGGATGCTAGGCTGAGGATCAAGACTTGCACAGGAGGCCTCGCGAGGGCCTCGCTATACGAGAGGCCTTCTGGCATGAGACCCTCATGCGAGGGCAGCTGTGAGACTTGGGTTCCCTCAGCAGCTCTCGGTATCAAGGCTTATAGGGCCTTGCTATGTGAGGCTCCCTTTGCTCGGAGGTGGGCGTACGTCTCGAGGGCCCTCGACAACCTTCGGCGTCAAGGAATATAGGGCCTCGCTATGCAAGGCTCCCTTTGCACAGAGGTGGGCATACATCTTGGATGCCCTCGACAACCTTCGGCGTCAAGGCATATAGGGCCTCGCTATGCGAGGCTCCCTTTGCACGAAGGTGAGCGTACATCTCGAGTGCCCTCGACAACCTTCGGCGTCAAGGCATATAGGGCCTCGCTATGCGAGGCTCCCTTATCCATGTGAATGCATCTTGACCCTTGGGCACGTCAACCTCGCGTAGGCACACCGGGCCTCGCTATGTGAGGGTCTTGTGCACCCGTCTTCTTGTAACGTTTTGTTGGCCCCTAAGGTTAGCAAGGCCAAACTTCATGGCCCATAATGTGATGTTTTTCTTGGGAAAATTTCCCGTAATCACAGCTTGCTTGGTGCAAGACTTGACTAATGATCAAGCACCAAGGCATGCTCACTTACAAAATGGCCCCATGTGGGTAAGCCAAAGGGGCAGCACGCCACACTCTCCCCCGCTTAATTCTTTGGCATCCCCGACGAAGTAGCTTGTAGATCTTCAATCTTCTGCGTGAGCTTCTTCAAGTCTTCCATCCTCTCCCAGCTTATCTTGTCATCTGTGAACCCCTTCCATCTTACCAGATATTCCTTGTGCTTTTTACAGTCAGGTCCTTGGCTGAATGGTGACTCCTCATCTGGTTGACTGGTTGCGCTCTGGATTTACTGGATCTTCATGATACGGCTTCAAGTTGCTGATGTGAAGGACCAGGTGTATCTTCATCCATGCTGGTAGGTCGACTTTGTAAGAGGTTAGGCCAACTTTTGAGATGATTGAGACCGGACCCTCATACTTGCGAATGAGTCTGATGTCATTGTCCCCTTGGAATCTCAACTGTTCGGGCCTCAGCTTGATTAACACTAAGTCACCAGCTTTAAACTCCAATGGTCTGAGCTTCTGATCTGCCCACTTCTTCATTCTTTTTTATGCTTTTTCTAAATAAGGTCGGGCAATCTCTGTAGTTTTCTTCCAGTGTTTTGTGAAGTGAAAGGCTCACGAGTTCTAACTACAGTATTCATCCACTGTGTGGAGCAACAGTGGTTGTTGTCCATTAACAACTTCAAAATGGTTCTTATTCAATGAAGAACTCTTTTGAGAGTTGAAGCAAAATTGAGCTTCATCAAGTAGTTGCGGCCAGTTCTTCTGATTGGCATTGACAAAGTGGCACAAGTACTCCTCCAACATCATGTTGAATCTTTCTTTCTACCCTTCTGTCTACGGGTGGTAGCTCGAGGATATGTTCAATTGTGACCCCAAGAGGCTGAATAGTTCAGACCAAAATGTCACAGTGAATCTCCAATCTCGGTCACTAACAATGTTCTGGGGCACTCCCCAATATTTGACAATATGCTTGAAGAATTTTCGTGCTGTCTCTTCTACCAAACAATACTTCGAAACTGGGATGAATGTTGTGTACTTCGAGAATCTATCCACGACCACCAAGATCGCACTTAAATCCCCTGTCTTCGATAGGCTGGTTATAAATTCAAGCGACACACTCTCCCATGGTCTGCTTGGGACTCGTAACGGCTCCAACAACCCAGGTGTCTTGTTCCTCTCGACCTTGTCTGGCTGACAGATGAGATAGGTCTTGCTGTACTCCACTACATCATCTCGCATATGTGGCTAGTAGTATCCCTGCTTTAAAAGGGCATGCGTCCTCTGCAACTCTGGATGAACCGCCCACAAGGTGTCATGACACTCACTTAGTAATGTCTTCCGCAAATCTCCAGCTTTTGAAACGTACAAGTGGCCCCCTTTGGCCCACAGAAGATCATTGTCCACCCAAAACTGGCAAGTCTTGCCTTCTTTCACGAGCTTCAGGATGGTCCTGACAATCAGGTCTTTCTCCAGGTTTTCTTTGATGCGCTCCTTGAGTGGAGTGTTCACCACGCTAGCCGAAAAATTAGCCAAGATCTTTAGAGTCACCAATTCTGCTTTGTGACTCAAGGCATCGATTGCCTGGTTCAAGCGTCCTGCCTTGTGCTCAAAACAGAAGTCGAATTCTGCCACAAACTCCTGCCATCGAGCCTGCTTAGGGGTTAGTTTTGGCTGGGTAAGGAAATGACTAACCACTACATTGTCCGTCTTCACCACAAACTTTGACCCCAGCAAGTAATGTCTCCACACCCGTAAGCAATGGATAACTGCGAGGCATTCCTTCTCCTGGGCAGTATATCGCCTCTCAGCATCGGACAGTTTGCGACTCTCATATGCTACTGGGTGATCTTCTTGTACCAGTACCCCTCCCAAAGCATAATCTAACGCATCCATCTATACTTCAAAGGGCTTACTAACATCTAGCAAGGCAAGAACAGGATCCTTCACCATGGCTTTCTTCAAACTCCTGAATGCTTTAGCACACTTATCAGTCCACGACCAATTCACACCCTTTTTCAACGTCTCGGTCAAAGGTGTCGCTCTTCTTGAGTAGCCATCCACAAACCGTATATAGTAGTTGGCTAGGCCCAACAAAGAGTGTAGTTATTTCACATTTGTGGGGGCTTTCCACTCTTGGATTGCCCTCACCTTTTCCAGGTCTATACAAATTCGGCCACGTTCCACAAAATGTCCTAGGAACTTGATGCTCTCCTGTGTAAATGAGCATTTCTTGCGCTTCACATATAGCTGGTTCTCTCTCAACTTCTGAAACACTTGAGCCAAGTGTTCTCGATGCTCTTCAATCGTGGTGTTGTAAACCACGATATCATCCAAGTACACCACCATGAACTTGTCTAGAAACTCGTGGAATACTTGGTTCATCAGTGTGCGGAAAGTGGCAGGTGCATTCGTCAACCTAAATGGCATAACTCGAAACTCAAATGTTCCATATCAAATAACGTAGGTCGTCTTTGGTTCATTCTCATCTGCGATCCTCGCTTGATAATAGCCCGATCTTAGGTCCAACTTTGTGAAATACTTGGCTCCACTTAACTGGTCGAACAAATCAGCGATCAAGGGGATGGGGTAGGTGTTGCGAACTGACACCTTATTTAGAGTCCTATAATCAATGCACATTCTCAAGCTCCCATCATGTTCTTCTAGAATAGCACAGGAGTGCCAAATGGCGCCTTTGACGGTCTGATGAAGCCTGCCTCCAATAACTTCTTTAGTTGCTTTCTTAACTCTTCTAGCTCGGGGGGTGCCATTCTGTAAGGCACTTTTGTTGGAGGTTTCGCTCCCGACACCAGTTCTATCTGGTGATCAATCCCCCTTCTTAGTGGCAGGACTTTGGGGAGTTTATCTAGCATCACGTCCCTATACGTCTTCAAGACCCTCTAAATTTCAAGTGGAACAATCTCTTCCACTATTTCTTCGAACACGGCGAGTACCGCTACATAAGTGGGCTCCCATTTCTTCACACCCTTCTTAAACTGTAAAGCTTATAAAAGCTTCACACCAGGGGGTGGTATCACCTTCGCAGGCACCATTGAAAGAGTCTTTCCCATTATGAGCAAACTTCTAGTAGAAAAAATTGGGATGGAACCTTTCTCAGTTAGGAAGTCCACTCCTAAAACTACATCAAAGTCGTCCATATAGACCACCACTAAGTCGGTCTGCCCCTCCCACGTGTTGATCTTAAATTTTACGCCTTTAGCCACTCCTGTTGTGGCCAAGGCCTTTGAGTTGACCACCTTCATGCAACCCACATCTTTCTCCAGCTTTAGTCCCAGTCATTTGGCTTCGAGCTCCAAGATGAAGTTGTGTGTGGCACTAGTACCAATCATCACACCCTTGGCCAGCTTGTCGTTGATGGTGGCATCCATGAACATCATTCCTTTCCCCAGGGCCTTCTTCCCTTTTTCACCATGCTTCTTAAGAGCATTCAACAAGCAGACAATGCCCATGTGCGCGTACTCTTCATCCTCCTCTTCTCCTTCGCGTTGTTCCTCTTGGCCAATGAGGGCATTCAACTTGCCCCTATAAGGGCAAACTGCCAATTTATGCGGTCCTTTACAGAGCCAACAAGCTAGTGGCTTCTTCCCTGCGGCAGTATCTGTCCCATTGGAAGAACTAGACTTCGCTGTCCTCCTCTCTCCCCCACTATTACTCTGCCATGACTTCCCAAACTTCTTACTCCCAGCGATACTTGAGCTGGTTGGAGGGGTAGTCCTCTTCGTTAGGTTACTCTCCGGTGTGTAATCTGTGAAGCATTCGGCAGTAGCTTGAGCGGTGGCTAGGTCAGTCACCCACTGCCTCTGAAGTTTTTGTTTGGCCCACAATTTTAATCCTTCGAGGAAACAGAAGAGCTTGCCTACTTCAGACATTTCCTTACTATCGAGCATTAGTCCTGAAAATTTCTTCACATATTCTCGGACAGTCCCGACTTGTTTAAGCTCTCTCAACTGGCGTCAAGCAATGTAGGCAACATTTTCTGGCAGAAAATGTGCCTTCAATTATTTCTTCAAATCTCCCCATGACATGATGGTGCATCTACCATTCTCAATGTCATCATAGTTTGTCCTCCACCATACCTTGGCATCCCCAGACAAGTACATGGTGGCCATGGCGACCTTTCCTTCTTCAGAATCGGCCCGCACGGCTCTAAAGTAGTGCTCCATGTCAAAGAGAAAGTTTTCCAAGTCCTTTGCATCTCTAGCCCTGTTATAGGTCCTTGGCTCAAGAACTCTAACTCGGCCATACTCCATACCTATCGACCCCATTGCAGGCACATTCCCAACCGCTCACATGGTTAGGTTCACCTTTGCAAATAACTCAGTCATCTCTTCTCTGAGTGCGCTAACTAACTCCCTGTAGTCCTACGTGATGTCATTTATGGAGTCTTGTTGGTCTTTCAGCATGTGTTCCACTGCCGCAATACGCTCCTCCCACCGAGGGGTATCTGATGTACTTGTTGGAGTGTTTCTTTTCTCCAACGCCATTACTCGGGCTAGCAGAACATCATTTTCCTTCTCTAGTGTGACTATGTGATTGCTTGTGTCAGACGAACCAGAATTATGGCTAGTAGAGGATAGATCCCTAACCCTCTTATGTAGGCCATCTAATTCCCCCACTCGCTTCTCAAGCGTTTCGATCCTCTGAGTATTGCTCACCATTTGGGGGGTCCACCAAGCTTTCTCTAACCTAGCTCTATACCAACTGTCACGAGCCGACTATTTGGGAACTCCAAGTAGATGGAACGTGCGGCACTTGCGGACACTCTAAGCTAGCAAGTCAGCCTACAACTCATGCCTGCATGCAAACAAACTCAGTGGTTAGCCACAAACACATCTCGGACATGTAATGGGCAATTAACAAAGTATAAGCAACCACAAAGCAAGTCATTCCATAGAACGTCCACACCACACAAAAGCATACAACAAGGCAAGTGGCACGCGATGGCCCAACGAAGACAACAATCAAGTAACACATAGACAATAAGGAAGCATACATGGGTAAGTATGGATAAACATCATTTAATTAATATATAGCCATGATAGGGCAAGGAAGTACACAACTTTAGCCCCTATCTGTTCGTGGCCATGGTGCTTCCCTAAGTCACCATGTCACCTCCCCCTAAGGAGCCTTCTAGGGATACAAGGTCTTCCCTATAACATATATGATTTTTGTCTGGGAGACATATGCATAGTTACAAAATTTCCACTACCCTACCCCATGGAGTTGCTTGGTGCAAGACTTGACTAATGATCAAACACCAATGCATGCTCACTTACAAAATGGCCCCATGTGGGTGTGCCAAAAGGACAGCACGCCACCCCAAGGGCCCGACCAAAAAGAAAATCATGGAGCTGATACTCGGGGATTCAGAGCAAGTCTTGAAGGCTTCTGAGAGGAATCCAGTTGTGGGCTCCATCTCGATGGCGCACGTTAAACCAATTATGCCCCAATCTTCTCATCTCCAGGTTATTAACTTTGAGCAGGAGCCTTATGAAGGAGGAGGGACAGACAAGAGGAAAGCGGACTCGGTTGCCGCGGAGTCCTCGAAGCAGGCCAATAAGGCCAGGACCAAGGATCCTGCCCTAGTGGAGGATCATTTCTTTGGGGAAAGCCTCATCATTACACAGGAGGTCTTAGAGGCTCCATGAATTCCCATCAACCGAGCTCTTCCTGAGGAAGGGGACCTGATCCTCTAGGAGAAGAGGATGAAGATGGTGTCCCGGGCTTGGGACGAAGGTTGAGACAAACAGGACGAGGTGACCCGGGCCCTGATCATCTGGCAGAAGGTGGAGTTTTCCGATCGTCTAGAGGCCTTCAATGTTCCCCAATAGATCGTGGACTGACTTATAGTCGAGATCAGGTTCCGGCCTAAGTTGGGGCAAGACACGGCTCCGCTTGCTGCGAATTTGTTGGCCCAGGTGGGGCTAACATGTCCACCCTTCAGCTCAAGCAGCACACCACCTTAGCTAGCCAGGATGCCCTCTTTATCTCCCAGGCCATTCATCATCTGGCCAATGCGGTAAGCCATATGCCCGTCTAGTCTTTTATTTTACCATTATTATTCGTTGTACATTTTCTAACTTTGGTTCATTCGAGGATGCCTTGTTCGCCCATAGGAACACGGATCTGGTGGTCGAGATGGCGGTGAAGCTGGAGACGGCCCAGATGGAGCTGGAGGGGGCCGTTAATCAGTGGGAAGCTATCAGGGAGGTCCTCGCCAATGAGGCTGCTCGGATTAAGATTGAGCGTGAGGAGGTTTCCTAAGTTCGGGCTCAGCATGAGGAAGCTTTATACAGGAAGGACGTCAAACATAAGAAGTCGGTGGACAACCTAAAGGCAGAGCTATCTCGTGATTGTGGCTCGGAGGCTTCGACCAAAGCTCTTTTGGAGGTGGCTGAGGCCCAACTTCGCCAGGAGTGTGATTAAAAAATGTGTGTGATTCAATCTTAATTCGTAGCTAGTTTTGATGTGGAATTGAGGAGATTTGTTGGGGAAAATTCTGGGTTTAATCTTTGTGTTCTTGGCTAGGAAGAAGGAAGAGAAAACCCAGATTTTTTGGGTTCGAAGGGGGCGTGCTGCGACCCAGCCCTAGGGCACCGTGGTGCGTGTGGCCATTTTGGCCTGGGCGTGCTCTCTAACTTGGGGGTGAGCCGCGACCCACTAGGCCAAGTCGCGGCCTGTCTCCCCCTTTGGCTTGGGTCTTTGCTCTCTGACTTAGGGCAAGTCGTGGCTCACTAAGCCAAGTGACCCAAGGCTCTGGGGATTTTAGCCTTATAATTGGTAAGGCTCAGGGGTTTTAACATAGGCTCTCAGGACAACTTCTACTACCCGATTTAGTAGAAATTGAGGTCCCTGAGGCTAGTTTCTGTCTCCTAAGTATTTATTTGGATTGGGAAGTTAATAATTACTCATTGGACACTGTGACTAGGTTTATCGCCAAGGCTCGAGGCTGAGGATCGTGCTCGGAAGTTAATAATTACTCATTGGACACCATGAGTTGGAGAGCTCTGGGGGCAGGGTGTACATTGTCAGCTGCTCTTCCGCCACGGCCGAAGGATTTGTACATGGACAGAAAACCTAAAATGTGTATTTTTCCATTAGGGTAGCTTTTGGATTGTATATGACTTGTAATTTTGTAAATTGTCCTTTAAACCCTATTTTTGGGATCCTATGTTCTAAACATTTATTTTAATGAAAAAATTATATGTTTATTACCAAAATATTTTAACCTAACTTGTTTATGACTTTAGGATCACATTTTTATTCAAATGACTTGATTAGCAAGTCTTGCACTATTTTAAACACACCGTGTAACGGTCTTGGTTATCCAGGGCGTTACCCCCCCCCCCCCCCCCGGACCATGTGGGTCCAGGTTAGAACTGGGCTTTCAGCCTTGCATCCTATTAGGTTTTGAACCCCTTGGACAAAGTGGGTTTGGGTAGGACTGGGCTTTTAACCTTGCATCCTTTTTGTTGGGAGTTAGGTTTTGAACCCCCCACCCGGACCATGTGGGTCCAGGTTAGGACTGGCCTTTGAGCCTTGCATCCTATTGGGTTTTGAACCCCACAGTCTATACAAATCCAGATCTGGACTAAGTCTCGAGCTTTGCATCCTTTTTTGTTTTTAATCCTGGACTTGTATATATGGCCTTACCCCCCAAGTGACCAAATAGTGTAGTCTTAGGCCATTTGTTTGTGTAAAAATTGAAGACGGGCACAAACTTTTTATTTTCTTACAACATTTCTGATGGTGTTTTGTATACACCATTTCCATTAAAAAAAGAAATCGCCTCGGAGCATACATTGCTAGAAATTAAAAATGTTAAAAATAAGCAAAATTAGATCCTCCCGACTACTGATAGTACCAGCGGAGGTATTCTGCATTCCAGGCCCTTAGGACCTCTATTCCGTCTAGTCGTCTCAAGCAATACGTTCCCAGACATACTTCTTTTTGGATTTCATAGGGTCCTTCCCAATTTAGTCCCAGAACCCCCACTCCTGGATCTTGAGATGCATGGAAGACCCTTCTAAGGACTAGATCACCGGTTTCGAACCTTCGACTCTTAACTTTAGAGTTAAAGTGCTTGGCAATCTTTCCCTGATACATCTTTAGTTGCACCTATGATTCCTACCGGATCTCTTCGATGAGATCTAGGGAATCTTGGAGTAAGGCGTGGTTCCCGACGAGTTCGTATGTGCTCCGTATGTGAGACGGGACCGTCGTTTCTACTGGGATGACTGCTTCACATCCATACACCATTGAGCAGGGAGTATGCATGATTAACGTTCTTTCTATTGTCTGATAGGCCCATTGAACGCAGGGCAACTCTTCCGGCCACTTGCTCTTGTAAGCTTGTAGCTTTTTTTAACGTTCCCTTCAAAATCTTGTTCACAGCCTCTGTTTGCCCGTTTCCTTGAGGCCTTGCGATCGTGGAGAAGCTTTTGACAATGCCATGTCTTTCACAAAAGTCAGTGAAGTGGATGCTATCAAATTGATTCCCGTTGTCGAACACGATTTTGTGAGGGAGGCCGTATTGACACACAATGTTATTGATGACGAAGTCCAGGGCCTTTTTGGAGGTGATGGTGCTCATTGGTTCTGCCTCTACCCACTTGGTGTAATAGTCGACGGCTACAATGGCGTATTTTACTCCACCCTTCCAGGTCGGGAGGGATCCTATTAAATCGATTCCCCAAATTGCGAAAGGCCAGGGACTGGTCATCAGGGTTATTTTCATTGGAGGGGCTCGCAAGATCTTCCATACCTTTGGCACTGTTCACATTTGTGGACACAATCAACACAATCCTTCTTCATTGTTGGCTAGAAATATCCTTGCCTTAGGATTTTCTTGGACAAGCTGAGCCCGGCTGTGTGATCTCCGCTATAGATAAATGATTTACGTGCGATAGGGTAATTATGAAACTTTGACCAATGTACCTTGCAGCCCATACTGTTTGTTGGCCATAATTCATGGTAAATGAAAAGAAAATGTTAATACATCAAAAAAAGGGAACTTTGGCGTTTCTACGATAAAGTACATCAAGAAGCTTCTAATTGCAAGGTGTTTGCAATAGAAGGGTCCAGGTCAGAATTTGCAGGTACTTAGTCGCCTTCTCTATAGGAAAAGGTCACTTTAGTTTGTTGTACCGGAGTGGTTCATCGTCAAAAGGACAACAATGGGTTGTAGCATTTCCTATTAATTTTCCTAGAGGATGTCAAAGAGGGCTTTCTCGTCACTTCTTGGTCTTCGACCCCCTCAGTCACTACGAGCGCCCCCGATCAGTGCAATGGGATGTGTCTATTTATCTATCTCTTGACTCGAAATAGGAGCAGGTTTGAAAAAGGATCTTAGAGTGTCTCCGAAAAACAAAACAAAAATGTAAAAAAAATAAATAAATATGATCTTTTATCATATAATTTTATTAATTATGAAGATAAGAAGACCCCATCTATTTATGAATTTCCACTCGGACTCTTATTGTAGTGTGAGCCTTGAAACTCCCCAAAGTTGGTCAATCAGCAAGGAATGGGCTATCTAACTCACTCAAGGGACGGTAAGGAGCAGAATGGCGATATGCTATATAGATAGATGGCTATGAGACTAGTCCAAAGAGTCAAGTAGATTGATTGGTTCGAATCCAATTTGTGAGATGGCAGTGATCTTTAGCTAGTCATGACCATAATGGATGGCAGTGATTAATCCGGCATGGGCTACATGAGCCCCCAGCAGTTTACCGGATAAATTGATAAGTCCTTCATGCATAATTGCACTCATTTATGTCCCGGATACGCATTGAAGATAGGGCATCCCATGCGATAAAGTTTGCCATCCATCATGACATATATGGGAGCCTGGTACTAAAGTTTCCTATCGGCAGCCCTATCCGCAGGCAATTCCTCAGTGGTTAGTTTCTAGATGAGAGGGCTCATCCAGGACATAGAGTAATCGATGGCGTTTATGATTGTGGAGGCTCGAATACTAGGCGCGAGTAGATGGTCGATCGGGACTACTCAAGAGAGTTCCGCTTCAACATCCATGGCCAATTTTTCCAATGTGTCTACAAACACATTCTGATCCCTGGGGATTTGGCAGATAAAGTGAGTAACTTCTGGGTTCGCGCCACATAGGCGGCCATCTTCTCCCCCTTTGTTTGGTACCCCCCCGAAATCTGTTTGACCATAAGTTGGGAGTTGCTGTGGACTTCAATATTTCCTGCCCCTACCTCCTGGGCCAAGCATAATCCGACCAACATGACCTCGTACTCAGCCTCATTGTTTGATGCTTCAAACTGGAAGCGTAGGGCGCTTTGCAATTGGTGACCTTGATGGGATATCAAGATGATCCCGTCCCCGGCCCCATTTTCATTGGAGGCTCCATCTACAAAGACTTTCCACAAGGGCATTATAGGGTCGACGGGCTCTTCATCTTCGGTTATCTCGGTGCATTATAAGATGAATTTGGCCAGGGCCTATCCTTTGATAGAAATCCTAGGGACATACGCCATGTCAAACTGGCTAAGCTCCATGGCCCACTTCAAAAGTCTCCTCGATGATTCGGGTTTCTGTAGTACTTGTCGTAGGGTATGGCTCATCAGTACCTTAATGGCGTGGGCTTGAAAGTAAGGACTCAGCTTTCTGGAGGCAGTGAGTAAGCAAAATGTCAGCTTCTCGATTAAAGGGTATTTAGACTCTGTGCCCAGCAACCATTTACTTATATAATAGACCGGGAAATAGACTTTTCCCTCTTCTTGCACTAAACCGATGCTGATGGCATGTTCTCACACTACCAAATACAGGTACAATGGCTCCCCATCCACTAGTTTCAACAAGATTGGCACTTGGGCCAAATGTTCCTTCAATTTATGGAAGGCTTCTTCGCATTCGGCAGTCCATTCGAACTTCTGGTTTCCGCAAAGTATGTTGAAGAACGGGATGCACTTGTTTGTGGAATTCAAGACGAAGCGGCTCAAAGTTGCTATTATTTTGGTCACGCTTTGAATGTCTTTATGATTTCGTGGCGAACATCTGTTCCTCTTGAGCTTACTGTGAAGCCCAGAAACTTCTCAAATGTCAGGCCAAACGTGCAATTTTTGGGGTTCATCTTCATCCCATACTTCCGGATAATGGAAAAAGCTTCTGCCAGGTCATCCGCGTGTTCGGCTGAGGTCTTGGACTTGAGCAACATGTCATCTGTATAGACTTCCATGTTCCTCCCCAGTTGGTTCTGAAACATCCTATTGACCAGCCTCTGATAGGTGGCCCCAACATTCTTAAGCCCGAAGGGCATGACGATGTAGTAGTATCACCCTTGTCCATCTGGAAGCTGGTGTGTTCCTATTCTGCTACATGCATTGAAATCTAGTTGTAGCCGGATTAGGCATCCATGAAGCTCAACAACTCATACCCAGATGTAGCATCCACCATCTGGTCAATCTGGGGCAGAGGGAAGCAATCCTTCGGGCAAGCCTTGTTGAGGTCTGTGAAGTCGATGCAAGTCCTCCATGTTCCATTTGGCTTTTGGTACCAACACTGGATTGGCTAGCCAATGGGATATAAGGCTTCCCAGATGAAGTTAATCGAGGACAACTTCTCGACTTCTAACTTGAGGGCCTCTGCCCTCTCCGCCCCTAGGGGCCTCTGCTTTTGCCGGACGGGAGTTGTATTTTCGTCAATGTTCAGGGTGTGACATATGACAATTTGGTCGATCCTGGTCATATCTGAATGAGACCAGGCCAAGACATCCTGGTTCTCTTTCACCCGAGCGATTATGGCAGCCCTGACATCCGAGTTCAGGTTTCACCCGACTCGGATTACTTTTGTCGGGTCGGTGTCATCGATGCACACCTCTTCCACCTCCTCCATGGGTTCTAATGCCCTATACGCTTCTACTCGTGGATCCAGTTCATCGTCTTCTCGGACCATTCTCCGTGTCGGTCGTGGAGGTGGAATTGGATCTACGGCTTCCTCTTCAGTGGGTTCTTCGCGAACTATGAAGATTGGTCAGGCGAAAACGTGATAGCACTTCCAGGCGCTCTTCTGGTCTCCCCGTACAGTTCCCACTCCTCCATTGTCACAAGGGAACTTCATGCAAATGTGGCAGATAGAGGTGATGGCGCTGAATTCGACTAAAGCGGGACGACCGAAGATCACATTGTATGCAGTGGGGCAATCCACCACTACAAAAGTGAAATACTTAAACGAGCTCTGAACCTCATTTCCCAATGTCACGAGTAGCTGGATCTTTCCCATCGGGAGCAATGAATCCCCATTGAAATCATAGATCAACGTTGGGTAGGGAGCTAGATCTGCCTCTGTTAGGCCAATCGCTGTGAATGTCAGCTTGAATAGGACATTGATGGAGCTCCCGTCATCTACCAGCACTTGGGATACCCTTTTGATGGCGATTTAGGCATCAATGACCAAGGGGTCATGATCTTGGTCATTGATGCGGGAAATGAACGTTCTAGCCATCCTCTTCCGTGAATGTGATTGGCAGGTTCATCAACTTCGGGCGCTGGGCCAGAGCTTGGACCAAGGCGCACACCTCATGGTCGTGATCGAGCTCGCTGAGGTACCTTTTCTGATCGTTCTAGGACAATCCTCCCAGATGCGGGCCTCTTGATATGGTGGCCACGTGGTCATCAACTCGAGGAGGCGCAGTTCTAGGAGGATATGGCATTCCGGGCCCAGGGGCCATCGGGCCTCCAGGTGTTTGCACTATTGGGGACCCCTGAGGGGCCTGTGCTCCCGAACCTAGAGCGTACCCTCCCTAAGGAGTTCGATACGATGCCTGTGCACTCGGGGCCAAAGGTTGTCCGAGAGCTACTAGCAGTCTCGAGACTCCTGTTGGCATCTTGATCCATTTGTGGAGATGTCCCAGTTTAATCAGGTTCTTGATCTTGTCCTTTAGCTGAAGACATTCTTCGATCGTGTGGCCCATGTCCTTATGGTAGGCACACCTTTTTCTGGTGTCCCTTGAATTCTTTCCCCCTTTGAACATGGGGCTTGGTTTCCGGTAATGTACTAAATTTCTTGTTGCAAGGTAGATATTTTCTCGGGTGTCCACCAAGTTGGTATAATCTGTGTATTGAGGCTCGTGCCCCTTTTTCCCCTTCTTTGAGGGCTCGGATCAGTTTTGACTTTTGCCCGATCTCTTTTCTCAAGAGGGATTTATGCTTGCCTCAGCTGCTTCAGCTTGGGGTAGTTGGGCACCGACGAGAGCGCACTGTACTCGGTGGGTGCCACTCCGTACCTGGAAAATGGGTCCGATGGAGCCGAAGCATATCCCGTCGAAGTGGGCCCGTAGACCGTTGGGGTCATGAATCACATCCCAAGGGTTTCAGTAGATCCGGACGCCACTGGGGGTGCCAGATATATATTTGTCGGATACTGCGCTTCGTATCCGGGAAAGGTTTGGGTTGTCGAATGGGTTGTTGGCTGCCACCCAAAGGCTTGGATTCGGGCCTCCTCCCAGTTGATGAAACCTTGTGCCCTCCTGATGAACTCTTCAAGGGTGGCCGCCTTGTTGTGTTTCATGTCGTCCCACAGAGGGGATCCAGCTCTGATCTCGGAATGGAGAGCCACGAGGCGTTGTCCGTCATCCACCTTAGTTTTTAGGCTTCTTCCATAAAGCATTGGAAGTAACCCCTAAGGGTTTCCATGGGATGTTGTTTGACATTAGCCAATGCATTGACTTGTATGTCCAACTTTATGGTGGGCACAAACTGTTTACGGAAAGCTGACTACAATCCGGACCAAGATTGGATCGATCCTGTCTTAAGTCTTTTCCACCACTCTTCTGCGGGTCTAGCTAGAGTGATTGAGAAACATAGGCACTTGTCGTTGTCATAGATGTTAGCTACAATCATCGGGCGATTGTAGTGGGACAAGTGATCTCTGGGGTCCGTATTCCCGGTATAGGTGGGTATGTCTGGCATCTTGAACTATTTTGGTAGCACGATGTCCAGTATGTGCTTGGCACACAGCTCCTTTTTCTCTTCTTCCGAATCGGAACCTCCACCTTCTTGTTTCCGGACCAGGCGTTCCGTGACTTTTTTAAGAGCGGCCAACTGTTCCATGAACTGTCTAGCCATTCCATCATCCTGGGGGACTCTCTTGTTCCTCCTATCGTTGAGGTTATTCCTCAAATCGCCTCATTGGGGGAGAATTTTTTCCTTCCGAGCCCACTCCTTTTGGACGTTGAGACCGTCACGCAAGTCTACTCGGGAAGTATCATCTTCCGAACTAATTGGTTCCGGCTCTTCCCCGCATTTGCACCCTCTATGATACTTGTTCACGGAGGTGCTGGGATAAAAGTGTCATCCCTGATCGTCCCGTCTAGGGACGTTCTGGGGCTTTGTACCCTACGGACGCTTCCCCTACAAATCGTTCGGATAATCTTGTCATGGGATAGGATTCATTTGTTCTTTCTTAGGGAATTGCCCTGGGTTAGCCCCGATTTTTGGAACGGGATGAGCTTTTTTCTGGGGGTTTGTTTTTCCAACAGGATCAACCATTTTGGCTTTTCCTTTTTAATGAGCAGGATTCGACGGGCCAGCTCCGGGATGCGAAGATGGTCCCGGAGGAGGAATAGGGGTAGCATTGTTGGGCACACCAGTCATGAGAGGTGGAACAAGTGGCTGCATTCCTGGGGGGGATCGACTGAAGGATTGGCTGCCAATCCTTGGGCAGCAATAAAGGCCTAAAGAGCCAGGAGGGACTCTTGCATTTGACGGGTGACCTATTTTTTTTCAGCAATTCTGGTTTCCTGATCTAGGGCTTGTTGTCTCAGACGGACCACCTCTGGATCCTCCTATTTAGGATCCATATCCTTCTCGTCTAGATCAACAGGGTGTCCGACCTCATGCTCTTCATCTTCCCCGTAATATCCTTCGTCATAGTTACCCCCATCCCCGAAGTTCTAGGAGTCGTCAGGCAGAGGCCCCTGATAAGACATATCCTCGGGTTGGTCTTGAGGAAATGGTTGATTGGGCAATGGTTCTCCATTGTCTTGTTGTTGCTAGTGAGTAGGATCAAACATGGTATGCCTAGTGTTCACCATTTTTTGTAGATGATCGGGATTGATTCAAGCTTCCTTCAGCTCTTAATGAAAGCACTAAAATGTTTACCCAGTTTTTTGGAAACTAGAAATATATTATGAAATAAGAGCTGGTCAGGATCCTCCTATTTAGGATCCATATCCTTCTCATTAGGATCAACGGGGTTTCCGACCTCATGATCTTCATCTTCCCCTTAATAGCCTTCGTCATAGTGACCCCCATCGCCGAAGTTCTAGGAGTCATCGAGCAGAGGCCCCTAATAAGGCGTATCCTCAGGTTGGTCTTGAGGAAATAGTTGATTGGGCAATGGTTCTCCATTGTCTTGTTGTTGCTAGTGAGCAGGATCAAACATGGTATGCGTAGTGTTTACCGTTTTTTGTACATTATCAGGATTGATTCAAGCTTCCTTTAGCTCTTAATGAAAGCACCAAAATGTTTACCCAGCTTTTTGGATACTAAAAATATATTATGAAATAAGAGCTAGAAAGAAAGGATTAAGGATAAATAATCACAATTTTTACGTGGTTAGGGCGTGAATGATCCTTAGTCCACGAATCACTATTATTAGGCTTTAGAGAGTTTTGATAATGGGGTTTTTCTACAAGTTTTAGCAGAGTTTTTGCTTACATGAGAAATTCTGGGATCCCTGCTATAGTGCACAACTGGCCCTATTTATAGGTAGTTAAGCACCTTGGGTCGGACTAATCCAGGCCCAATAGGGATGTAATTACAGTTTTCTCGCTTATGGAGCCATAATACAAAGAATGTAATATAATTAGATGTTGTTAATCTGGGCCCATTGGGCCGATTTAGGTGTGGCCAAGCCTTACAGCTGCCCATTGTACGTTAGCATGGACTGGTCCATGTGGGCTTTTAAGGGGATCCTAGGGACATGATCTGTCAAACTAGTGGCAGTACTGTTCCTAGGAACAGTGTACGTTCCGTGCGTACCCTCTTCTGCTGTAACACCCTGGCTACCCCAGAACAGTTACGGTGACCGGTGGACCGGAAATTTGACTCATTACCTGAGTCCTTTGGTCAAAAACGTGCTCTAAGTGTAATTAACAGGTTAAGGTATAAAACCAATAAAAAGGAAATGGATATTTTATTACAAACTGCTCTGCAGAGCTAAACAAAACGTTTACAAGCTGTTCTCAGTACAAAATGGTCACTACTGTTGAAAAGTTACAATCCCGCCGACCTAAGCGACAAAAATAGGGTAAACCCCCTAGTTCCTCTAAGAACACATTGACCGTGGTGGTCAAGCGGCTGCATATGTACACACCACCACATCAGCTCTCCACTCAAGGCTAGGTGAGCTTCTCTTTCCCTTTACCTGCACCACGTAGCACCCATGAGCCAAGGCCCAGCAAGAAAACATAACACTTTATATAAACATTATCAAGTGATTATCATTATAATCACACTGAGCTTAAAGCTTTCAAACAAATGAGTAAACACCACATGAGGTCCTGATAAACCACACTGAGTGACTGACAAGCAAGTCACTAATTCAGATGGAAGAGTGGCTGATAGGTAAGTCACTAGCCTTCAACAGGTTCTGGTAACCGTACTGAGTGACTGCTATGCATGTCACTAATTCAGGTGGGAGAGTGGCTGCTAAGTAAGCCACCAGCCTCCAAGCGCTTAATTCATTCATCGACCCTCGGGGTCGGTCTGGCATTAATGCTCTCTGAGCCATTCAATGCTGATAATTGATTTGATCAAATCTTGTTGGCTTGTGTGACACACGCTAAGGCCGTCCTAACTAATAAGTTAGCTCAACATGATCAGTGCCCAGTACCACCGCCGAACCTGACTAATAAGTCACAGCTTCACAGTTGATACTAGCACTCTTGCCAAACCTGACTAATAAGTCAGTACCATGCACAAATGAGCAACATATGCTAAGCATTCTATATTCAGTCCATGTCCATATTCTCACAATCAACATGCTTCATAAATGTCCACGCATGTCATATCTGGGGTGCAGTTTTCTTACCTCCGGTTCGAGCTAGAATGAATTAAAGAACGACCCTGAGAACGATCAACCTTTAAACTCCTTAGCGGTTACCTAATCATAGCCAATTAGAAACCATTAATAAAACAAATCAATGAATGGTTTACAAACTAAACCACACTCCCGGGACCAATCCCCCACTCTCGGGACTCTCAAACTACTCAAAAGGAGCAAAGAAGCCAACCCCCGAGCCTTAAAAACCATCCCGAACCTTAAAATCAACACTTCCTGAAACTGCCGTAGCGCCTAGGCGCCACCCACCAGCGCTGGGGCGCTGTCCCAGAAACAGAGAGGGCTGCTCTCTGCCGTGAGTAACGCTGGGGCGCTAGGGCTGGCGCTGGGGCGCCAGCTTCAGACCAGCAGCTGCACTGAAACTCCACTCCTGCGATTCCTCTTGAAACCAACCTTCCAAACACATCCCAAACCTCACCAAAACATCTAATTCAACCCCTAAACCTCACCTACATCACCTCCTCACCAAAACCCAATCACACACACACCAAAAACTCCCCTTGATTCCAACTTTCCACATCAAATTCTAGAGCTGAAAACAAAAAGGAAAAACAGAGTACACCTGAAATTCATGGGAAATTCCTTACCTCCAACTGGTTTTGAACCCTCTTAAGATGATGAACTAAGTCCACAACCTCCAAGCTTTGATTCCTAGCTTGCTACCTCAACTTGGGACCAAAAACCTCAAAAGAAAGATAGAGAGAAAATGGATGTACGGGAAGGTGATGAAGCTGCTCTGTTTTTGTTCTACAACTTTCTACAGCCACTTAAAACATATATAACCCAAGAAAAAAGACCTTAATACCCCTAGGTCATCAAAAGCTTCTAATGTCTCCCCAAGGGTAAATTCGTCATCTTTCACCTATTTCGTTAATCTTAATTAACGCTCTCCAATTCCCGTTATTCTCAAAATTCCCAAACACCAATAATTCATATCTCGTTACCCTTTTACTCCTGGCGACGTTCTAATCATTAAAACATCCCGAGACTCACCCCGAGCCTCGATCTTAATCCCGTTATGACTAAACCGCTACTTTACTACTTAAAGACCGTCTCATGCCGAATAGCTCGAACAAACCCACATCATAATGTGGTATCAAATTATATCACCAACATGTGAACAAGTAATCAATTTACCCTCAATGGGCCAAATTACCATCACACCCCTGTAGTTAAAAACATGGACTCACATGCATGCATTTCACATCATATCTTAATATAATCAACATATACATGCATTTTATCAATTAATAACATAATTAAGCAAGTATGGCCCTCCCGGCCTACTATTCACGCCGTTAAACATATCGGAGAATTCGGGGCATTACATCTGCAGGTTATTTGAGGAGACCAACTACCAGATTTCATGGGGACGGGTCAGCATCTGGGAAAACTAGGCTTACCCTATCTGGACGTCTGGTTCGGGTTCGTTTACTAATGTCCCGATTCATTTACCGGAGTCCTGGTTCGTTCACCAGGACTCGGGTTCATTTTCCAAGGTTGACACTGTAACATTGAAGATCTCCCCTGGATTCTTGATAAGGTCTGTGTCTAGTGAACAGTTAGTCTACCACCTTAATTAGCATCCTGGATGGTGTAGGTTGGTCGTGGCTGGGGAGATGAGTTGGGCCTGCATCTCAGTCCTGGTTCCTTCATTATGCTCGTGTCTATTAAATGTTGTTGGGCTCGATAGTGTTAAGGCTGTCAGGGTTTCCTCCTTCCCCATTCATTGGGCTCAGGATGGGCCCGGACCTCTTAAGAGGGCCCACAGATTCATTTGGTCATGCCACGTATCATGAGTGGAAAACAGGGATAATAATTATATTATATATAAATAATATAATAATTTTAGTTTGTGTTGACGCCGTTTTTCATCAACAGTGAATATAGAGTACGTAAACAATAATTAGTTATGGCCAGAAAAATATAATAACGCAAACAGGATTTTTTACGTGGTTCAACATTTAACTCTGCCTAGTCCACGAGTCTTTGTTATTAGAACTTAAGATAATTTCTCGAAACTCTTCAAGGATGAATTCTCCAGAGTTTCTCTCAAGATTACCAAATTTCGGTCCTTTTCAAAGGTACAGGACCTCTCTATTTATAGAGGAAGTCTCAGAATACTATCCCACACGTCTCTGGGAAGTTATTCTTTATGTCAATAAATTTAATGGCTTTAAAAGCCTGTAACTCCTATATACAAGGAAACGTCCCCTGAAGACCAGGGGGCGTATAAACTGAATAATAAATATCCCTTTATTATAAGGAAGTTACAATAATAAATGTAGATTGTGTCTCTCCAAGTGACTCATTAAGATGTTCGAAGTTAGCAATCTACATCTTCGATGCCGTGCCTACTCAGGTCTCTTAGTGATTTTTCGAGTTGTAATAATTTCCCCGAGATCATATGGTTTCGAGCTCATACTTATGTCAGGCTCGGAACTCCTGATCCGAGGCCACCCGAGAATAGACGTACTCCGATGTTTGTCTTTCGAGCTTGTGAGGACTTCGAGGCTACCATATTCGAGGTTGCCACCTGCTTTGCAAGTTCGGTGCCTAGGTTGCGGACACGTGTTCTAGACATTACGAGTTCACATCTGAAGAATCTAGCTTTCGAAATCACAATTCTCAAGGCTCGAAATCTGGGTATAACATTTTGCCCCCTCAAAAGTATTTGTTCGAATCCTATGAGAAGGAAACTTTTGAATTACTTTTCTCGGGAACTTCATCGTCACACACGTTCGAATATGGACACGTGCCAGCTGGGTATTTCCCACTCAAGGTACTCGAGTGCCTTGGAAACCTGCCCACGATCGTTCACCTGCCACCTTTTCGACGCCATCTTGTCATTTGTCCCTGACCGTCAGATTTGATAAGGATCCTGATCAATGGTCCAGATCATTCCTTCTATTATCATTTCTGGTAGCCTATATATAAGGCTTCAGTCATCTTCTTCCCCTCATTTCTACGTTTACTAGTAAAATAGAAAAAAGAGAAGAGAAAACAAGAGACGCCTAGAAAGTGTTTGGTGTTACATGTTCTCTCGGCCAAAGAAACAAAGGACTGCCAGCTTGTTCGAGACCGTGAGATCATACCTGCAACCTCTTCTTCAATCAACGAGTTCTCTGCAACCGTCACCTTCATTGTGTAAGTATTTGATATATACATATTTTCTTTATCAGCTTCTGCCCCCCCCCCCCCCCCCCTTTTTTTTTTGGAAATGCACTGGTTTATTTTGTAGTTTGATATACTAGGACACTTTGACCAATAGGTATTCAGGTTTAGGTTTTCCCATTACTGGTTCTAAATCCAGTTTGTATGTAGAAGAAAACCAAAAATGGTTTCTTTTTTCTGGGTTTCCAAAAGTTAAAAGACGTGTCTTGCACACCAAGATATTGGGTACAAAATCTTGGTTTTAAAGAATGCACGATACCCAAGACTACCATTTTTGAATAACCGTCACCTTTTTCCCTGATATTTCGGGATTCTCCAAAATTAGATCCACTTCCCTCCTTTTTCTCGTAGAATACACGTTCTGACCCCTAATTGGGTTTCCAGGATCGAGCTCGTCTCCTACCTAAGCACTTCCGAGCTTGCCTCACCAAGCTCGTTTTCTTGACTCCTTGCATGCATGGCCCTCACCATTTTTTCTTTCTCGCTAGATGTCACAGAATCTGGAAAGACGGTGGGGATCGCTGCTTGCCCGTACTCGCCAAAAACTCCGAGCCCATAATCGTTGTTTTCTCGGAACCAACGTCTAATTCGTGAATACGACCTCGCGCGCGAACAGGAAGAAATATGAGCTCACTATCGCCGCCAAGTCATCGAGGTCATAGAAAAGAAGAGAATAATCCTTCGAGAGGCGCTTTATTCGAAATCTGGTTCAGGGCCCAGACCGATCCCCCTTGATCCTAGGTTAAAGGTGACGATCACATACAACCCAGGAGAGCTTCAATTCTCATTGATGGGGGAGCCTTCTACCTCGCAGCCAAGGAGAGAATTTTTTGAGGCCGAGCACTACTGGAGCTCGGTTACCTCGCTAGGCCAGATAAACGATATCCTGGCCTTTCATGTTTTAAGACTATCAGGCTCGCTAAGGTGTCAAGCTCCTACCTCCCAAGAGCGAAGCTGCCGCGCCCCAGGAGATGGAAATCCTGACAATAAGCTGAGGTATGCGGCTTAGAGCCAGGAACATATGAAGGCAGAAGCGATACTGCCTTTGAAGTCTTTCTTCAAGGACTTCACAGACTTCGTTGGGTTGGCTCCATTCCAGCTCAACACTAATTCCTATAGGGTTCTGTCCGCCCTGAAGTCGATTTACAACGAGCTGAAGTGGGAAGGACCCACGCCAGAAGAGATCTTGTATCTTTTTTGTTTGAAAAGCAATCCCTCCCGAGCTCGGGGAAGAGATGGCTTCTATTACCTTTCGAGCTACCCGAAGGAGAAAAAGGTGTTCGAGGATCTTCCCAATCATCCTCCTGATTTTAAGAAGGCCTTCTTCTGGACGGATGGCCTGTCTCCGTCACAATGCTATTCCTTCAGACGGATCCGTAAGTACCCCATCCTCCTTTATCTCTGTGCTCGAACTTTTGTCTATGGGCTTGCACTTAGTTGAGTTGTATTTTATTTTCCAGCCAACTATCATTGTCCCACTCCTTCTGTCGAGATGAAGGAGCGTAGGGAGACCCTACTCCAACTCCCTTATGGCAGGAGATCACTCTCATACCTTTTGCATGAAGATAAACTTCGAGCTTGCGGGCTCTTGGGAGATGACCAGTCCACCTCGGACTGGTCTAACAAAAAATACGACCGCTGGGAGCTCGTGCCCTTGCCAACAGGCATCCTTCCCCTAAGAAGAGAGGTGAGGCCCCCGCCTCCAGTTCGTCGAAGGAGCCCACAATCAGGGAATGAGGCCAACAATGAAGCCTCGAGCTCGGGCTTGGATGATCAAGGTACAGTCATCCTAAGCTCGAAAATGTGGTCCCCCACTTTACTAAAACACAAACCCGATAGGTTAGTGTTGTGCAAGGATGATAGGAACCACTTCTATGTGTGGACTTGGGTAGATGAACGGGTTCATAGGTTCGATAGCTGGCTCGGGCAATACGATACTATGTATAGCCTGAACGAGGTATGGAACGGAATAGCCGTCCAATATGGAACAAATGACTATAGGGACCTTTCGAGGTTGACGTCTACAATAGGGAAGGTACTCCCCCCGCCTCTTCTGAAGATGGGGGAATTTCTTGGTCTCCGAGCTCAAGCTCGACGGAGAGTTCCAGTTAGGTTTTTCTCCACTTGCCCTTTTTATCACTTTGCATATTGGTGTGATGTTGAATTACTTTTTATATATTCCTTTCTTTTTTGTTAACTCTACTGCGGTGTGACTGTGTAGGTGAGATGGACTCCGACCTCGACAATATCCTCGAGAGTGGCAGTGCCAAGAGGAGCAAGCGCCCCAGGGGGTCGCGAAAGATTGACCTGCCTGCCAAGGTCCTTAAGAGGACCGAAAAGACACCTCCTCCCCCATCTCTGCCTGTCACGAGCTCCACTGTGGTACCGACTTCACAGGTCGGTGCCTCCATTATGGCCGAGCCTCAACCTCCTGTATTGATTCACCCGACTCTCGGTCCACCTCCTAAAAAGCCTTTTGCTTCTCTAACTCACAAGCTGGCGATTTCTACTCACGTTGAGGAGTATGTAATTGACAACGCTGCTGGATCTCATGGGGCTACTCTGGGCTCGGACGTCTTGTCCCGAGTGGGCCAGAGTTTTAGCAGTTTTGATGCTCCCCAATGGAAATTTTTGAACAACACCCGAGACTGCACCGCCCTCTACGAGAAGAGTATCGAGCTTGTCGCCGCGATAACTTTTCTTTCTTTTTTTTTCTTTGCCTTTAGCTATATTTATAGACGATCTGAGTGCTAATGATAATTTTTTTTTTGTGCCAGACTCTTGCTGTTTCTGCCCAGCTCAACTATAAGTTGAACAACGAGATCCATTCGAGCAAGTCCTATGCTCAGGAGGCGAAGGATCTTCAACTCAAACTGAGTGATGACGTAAGGGCAGCAAATGCAAAGCTTGAGGCAGGAGTCGAGGAGCTTAAGGCCAAGGCATCTGAGCTTGAGAAGCTGAATGCTAGGCTCGCGGAGCTTGAGAAGGAGAACACTCGGCTCCAAGAGGCTAATAAAAATCTTGAAGAAGACAAGGCCGCCACTTTTGATATAATTGAAGGTGAAAAGGCTCGCCTCCTTGCTGAGTACAAAGAGAAAAAGGACCAGGCGGTCGATCTGTCAATGTACAGAATATGGGCCAATAACGACGACCTCGATACCAGCTTCCTAGGCCCTCTTGAGGAAAAGCTCCTAGATAAGTGGAATGCTCGGCTTGAGGCGCAGAAGGCTGCTCAGGAGGCCGCTAACAAGGCTGCTCAGAAGGATAGTCATGTTATTCATCCTGAGGAGTCTAGTGCTGCTGGTGCTGAGAAGGCTAAGGAGACTGCTCCTTCTTGAATCTCATCTCGGGGTTGCGTCCCTTTATTTTTATAATTGTTTTATTTTATGCCCGTAGGGCTGATACAATTTCTTTTTCTTTCCTTTTAATACTCATGGTTTTCATTTCTTGGTATGAAATATTTTGCACATTTTATATTAAAGAATCGCGTGTGTTTATTTATTCGTACAAACATAGTTTGGATTTAGGCTCGAGGCTCAATGCATTCATGCACCGTTTGCTCGAATTATCCGCTTCCGATCTCGTTATTCATCAAGGTCAGATATTACTTTAACCATGAACCCGAAAGTACTTGTATGGTGTGTAATGCGAACGGTTTAGTTATATCTTGTTGTTTAGTTACTTTTTCTCGTCTTCGGCTATCTCTCCGAGGTTATGAGTTCGAAACTATTTTTTATAAGATACTCCAACCTCGATCTCGACTTATCTCGAAGTAGGTTTATGTTCCAACTTATCGTCGATTAGTTTTAGCTGGTTTGTTCCAAACCTTTTAAGGTTGTGATTGGTTTGTAATCCATACACTTATATATTTTTGATAATTTGGTTTTATCCAAACTACCTTAGTTTGCACATTTGGTTACATCCAAACACTTAAGTTTTAATAATTTGGTTTTACCCAAACTTCCTTAGCTCGCGCATTTGGTTACATCCAAATACTTGTACGTTTTTGATAATCGGTTATATCCAAATTATCTTAGCTCGCGCATTTGGTTATATCCAAACACTTATATGTATTTCGTATATGTTACTTTATTTTTCAAGCTGGTGGTATTTATATATATACCAATGATGCCCCCTTAATATCCTATGAATGTGACCATAGGTTATTAGATTAAGAGAGATTGCAAAAATAAATTATATCAGACGAAATAACTCTTATTTAATAAAATCCAAAAGTAGGCAAAACAGTACAGATAAACAAGCATGGTTACAGGCAACATCCTTCCTACACTATTGATAGTAAGGTCTTAGGTGTTCGTCGTTCCATGCTCGCGGTACCAGGCTCCCATCCAATCTCGCTAGCTTATAGACACTGGGTCGGATGACTGACTCTATCTAGTAGGGTCCTTACCAATTTGGCCCGAGCACGCCAGCTGCTGGATCTCGTGTTGCCAAAAATACATGCCTTAGCACCAGATCTCCCACACCGAACTTTCGATCTCGAACCCTCTTGTTGAAGTACCTGGTAGCTCATTGCTGGTAGGCAGCGTTCCTCAGCTGAGCTTCGTTTCTTCTTTCTTCGATCAAGTCTAAGGTTTCTTCGAGCTGAGTGTGGTTCGAGCTTTGGTCATAAGCGTGAGTTCAAATTGTAGGTATTTCGACCTCAATAGGCAACATAGCTTCGCAATCGTATGCCAGAGAGAATAAGGTATGTCCCGTTGATGTTCGAGATGTAGTCCTATATCCCCATAGGACTTGGGGAAATTCTTCGGGCCATCGTCCCTTTGCTTCCTCCAACTTTATCTTCAGCGAACTCTTGAGAGTTTTGTTTACAGCCTCAACCTGGCCATTTGCCTGAGGATGAGCTACTGACGAAAAACTCTTTATTATTCCATTCTTCTCGCAAAAGTTGGTGAACAAGTCGCTATCGAACTGGATTCCGTTGTCGAATACAATTTTCCTTGGCATCCCATATCGGCATACAATGTTCTTTACCACGAAGTCAAGGACCTTTTTGGAAGTTATTGTTGCTAATGGTTCAGCCTCTGTCCACTTTGTGAAGTAATCTACGGCGACTACAACATACTTCACACCTCCCTTGCCAGTTGGGAGAGAGCCTATGAGGTCGATTCCCCATACCGCAAATGGCCAGGGGGAAGTCATCATGGTCAGCTCGGATGGTGGAGCTCGAGGAATCGTGGCAAACCTCTGGCATTTATCGCATTTCTTTACGTACTCAAAAGAATCTGATTTAATGGTAGGCCCAGAAATAACCTTGGCGTATGATTTTCTTGGACAGGCTATGCCCCCCAGTATGGTCTCCACAGAATCCTTCATGAATTTCTTCAATGATCTTCTTGGCTTCGGGTGGAGTCACGCACCGAAGTAATGGCATGGAATATCCCCTTCTATACAGATTTCCGTCCAAAATGGTGTAACGGGGAAGTTGATACATTAACTTTCGAGCTTGGTTCCGATCTTTTGTAAGGACTCCGGTCTCGAGATATTCGACTATCGGGGTCATCCAGGTAGGCTCGGACTCAATCATACACACGTCTTCCTCCTCCGGCTCGTTAATGCTAGGTTCCGAGAGGTGTTCTATTGGCACAACATTTAGCTCATCATTCTCGGCGGAAGTAGCGAGCCAAGCTAAGGCATCTACATTTGAGTTTTTCTCTCGGGGAACCTGTTCGATCGCATAAAACTCGAAATGTTCCAATGCGGATTTTTCCTTCTCTAAGTAAGCTGCTATTTTTATGCCACGAGCCTGGTATTCTCCCAAGATTTGGTTAACCACAAGCTGGGAGTCGCTGTAGCAATGTATTGCTTTAGCTTTGAGCTCTTTGGCTATACGAAGTCCCACCAGTAAAGCCTCGTATTCAGCCTCGTTATTTGATGCATTGAAGTCGAATCTTAAGGCAGAATGAAATCTGCTCCCCGCGGGAGTAATCAAAATGACCCCTGCCCCCGATCCATTTTCGTTAGATGACCCATCGACGTAAAGTTTCCACAGCTCGTGGGCCGGATCATAACTTCATCGTTGGTCATGTCAGTACACTCCACTATGAAGTCCTCCAGGGCCTGTGCCCTAATGGTCGTTCTCGGGTGGTAGGTGATCTCGAATTTTCCGAGCTCAACTGCCCACTTAAGAAGTCGACCTGAAGCTTCTGGCTTAGACAAGACTTGCCTCAGCGGTTGATCGGATAGTACATGGATGGGGTGCGCCTGAAAGTAGGGTCGTAATTTGCGAGACGAATGAATTAAGCTTAGAGCTAGCTTTTCCATCAAGGGGTATCTTGATTCTGCCCCCAGTAATCTTTTACTGATGTAATATACGGGCCTATGTACCTTCTCCTCCTCTCGCACGAGCACTGCACTTATTGCATGTTCAGTAGTGGCAAGAAACAAGTATAGTACTTCTCCCGTAATAGGTTTTGATAAGATGGGGGGTTCTGCGAGGTGCTTTTTAAGCTCCTGGAAGGCCAGCTCGCACTCTTCCGTCCATTCAAATTTCTTGCCTCCCCTCAAAAGGTTGAAAAACGGAAGACAACGATCTGTAGATTTCAAAATAAACCTACTTAGCGCCGCCATCCTGCTGGTCAAACTTTGGACATCTTTGTCTCTTCGAGGTGAGGGCATGTCGATTAGGGCCTGGATCTTGTCTGGGTTAGCTTCTATCCCGCGTGCGTTCACAATGAAGCCCAGAATTTTCCGGATGATACCCCAAAGGAGCACTTCTGAGGATTAAGCTTCATGTTATACTTTCGGAGCACGGCAAAACACTCTTCGAGGTCGTCAACATTGTTATAGTTAAGTTGAGACTTGACTAGCATGTCATCAACATAAACTTCCATGTTGTTCCCTATTTGCTCCGAAAACATCATGTTCACGAGCCGCTGGTATGTGGCCCCAGCATTTTTGAGCCCGAATGGCATGACGTTGTAACCATATAGTCCTTTGTCTGCTATAAAACTCGTATGTTCCTGGTCAGGCGCATGCATGGGAATCTGGTTATATCTAGAATAGGCATCCATGAACGACCTCAGTCCATGCCCTGCCGTGGCGTCCACGAGCTGGTCAATCCTTGGTAAAGGAAAACAGTCCTTTGGACAAGCTTTGTTGAGGTTTGAATAGTCAATGCATGTTCGCCATGTCCCATTTGGCTTCGGGACCAATACCGGATTGGCTACCCAGTCAGGATAAAAAGCATCCCTAATGAACCAGTTTGCTTTCAACCTGTCGACCTCCTCCTTCAGTGCTTTTTTTCTGTCGTCATCCAGTTGTCTTCGCTTTTGTTGCTTTGGTGGGAAGGTTTTATCGATATTTAGCACGTGGCTCGCTATGTTCGGACTTATTCCTACCATGTCCGAATGTGACCATGCGAAGACGTTCTGGTTTCTCTTCAAAAAGCAAATTAATTGTTATTTGGTTTCTTCCTGGAGGTGTTTTCCAACCTTTACCTTTTTCGAGGGATCGGACTCTTCGAGCTGGATCTCTTCGAGCTCTTCTAACGGTCCGAGATCAACTTTCTCCTCGACCCTCAGATCGATTTCTTCATTAATCTCCAAGACCGTCCCATCTTTATTCTGAACAATGACGAGTGCCTGTGTGCTCGTCTGTTTCTTTCCTCTTAAGGAAATGATGTAGCATTCCCTTCTAGCCAACTAATCTCCCTTCAATGTCCCGATGCCACTAGGGGTCAGGAACTTAATGGCTAGATGCCTTACAGACGAGACTGCCCCCAGCCCAACCAGGGCGGGTCTTCCGAGCAGCACGTTGTAAGCCGAAGGTAGGTCTACTACTACGAACTCCATCATCTTGGTTGCGAGACTGGGTAGTCTCCCAAGGTTACGGGGAGTTTGATGGATCCCATGCAAGCGGTCCCTTCTCCTGAAAATTCGTACAGTGTTGTTGCACATGCTTTCAGGTTGCAAAGAGTGAGTCCCATTTTCTCCAAAGTGGCTTTATAAAGAATGTTAACCGAGCTCCCATTGTCTATGAGAACCCGATGAACTCTCTTATTTGCGAGCTGGAGAGTGATGACCAGTGGGTCATGGTGAGGAAACTGGACATGGGACGCGTTGTTCTCAGTGAAGGTTATTGGCTGGGATTCAATCTTTTGATTTTTTGGAGCTCTAGGTTTGGGTTCATAAGGAGGCATGTCCCCAGTTTTTAGCTCGTTCACATATCTTTTTTGGGAATTTCTACCCATGCCCGCGGGATGAGGCCCTCCCGAGATGGTTATCACGTCTTCTCCATCAATTGGAGGGGGCCTATCTTCTTCCCTAGCTCTGGAATTGTTGTTTTGTGCAGGCTGTGGCGCGGCTGCCCTCTGGCTCGTAGACGCCTGATTAGTATTATGGTTTTTGACATATTTTCTGAAATAACCTCTCGAGATCAATCCTTCGATCTCATCTTTCAGCTGTCTACATTCATCAGTAGTATGCCCGGTGTCTCTATGAAATTGGCAATATTTGCTGGAGTCCCTCTTGGACTTCTGATTTCTCATTGGGTCTGGACGCCTGAAGGGGACCTAGTTTTCATTAGCCAGGTATATGTTCTCCCAAGACTCATTGAGCTCGGTGTACACTCTGTACACGGAGAAATATCTCTCCCCCTTCTTTTTCTTTCCTCCCTCGGCCTCGAGGTTACTCCCTTCGTTTTTTTTCTCTTGGAAGGGTTTACTGCAGCAGGCTTTGAAGTTTGTGGGTCCGCCGAGGTTGAGGCAGAGTTCACGTTTATCATTGTAGTTATGGGCTGGGAGGTCACATTAAGTGTCGACCTCGCTTCCTCTACATTGACAAACCTCTGTGCTCGTTTGTTAAACTCGATTAGGGACCTCACTGGTTTTCTCTACATGTTGTCCCAAAGGGCGCTTCCTGGCATTACTCCAGCTTGGACAGCCATTAGATGACCGCTGTCATCCACATTTCGGGCCCGTGCAACTTCTAAGTTAAATCTCGTAAGGTAACTTTTTAAATTCTCACCTGGCTGCTGTCGAACATTAGTCAGAGTTGATGCCTCAGGCCTGACCCCCATCATGGCTCTGAACTGCTTCTTGAAGTCCCTAGACAGCTGATCCCAGGAAGTGATTAAGTGCCTTCTATATTTTTTGAACTAGCTCTTGGCTGGTCCCATCAGCGATGCTGGAAATAACATGCATCTGAGCTCGTAACCCACGTTACTCGCTCTCATTATGGTATTGAATGTACTCAAATGGCTGTACGGATCGGACTTTCCCTCAAACGTTGGGACGTGAGGGATCCGAAATCCTTGGGGAAACGGAGTATTGGATATATGGGGAGCGAACGGTTTAAGCTCCTCGTCAAAATCTTCATATCGACCCTAACCTTGCTCATTTTTCAAAAGCCTGAAGGACTTTTCCAACTAATCAATTATTTCCTGGACCGGGTCCGCGAGGGGTCGTTCCTGAAATTGGTTGCCGTCGATCATAATTCCAGGTTCGCGCCTCCGCAAGGGGTCTTTACGCCTATTTAAGCGATCCCTCGGGTCCGGGTTTGTCGGGTTAACATTACCCCGATTCTGATTCAAGTGTTCCCGCAGGTCGGAGCGATTTCTGCGACTCCCAGTATTCTTTCGACCTCGATCATGCATACTAACTGATCTGGTATCTCCAGAGTCGTCACTAGTAAGACTTGTTGCATGATTATTTCGAGATGGGTCTCTTTCATGCCGCCTCGTTTCTGCAGTGCGAGACCGGGAAGTTTGACTTTTTTCAGATAAGGCGCCTCTCCGTTCTCGGAAAGCTTCCCTGTTCCCTTATCTCCTCCCTGCACGTCTTTCTTCCTCATCCTGAACTGGCTGAGCATTCCTGCGAGGAGGTGAAGGATATCTTATAGGCGATGGAGGGAATCGTATGGGTGATGGTGGCTGCCACCCATTTCGTGGCCTGGACGGTCCGGAGTTTGCCCGAGATGGGTTGGTTACATTCTGTGTGTTTCCAGGGACTTGAGTCCGAGCCTCTGTAGGGGCTCGGTTTTTCTCAGTTCCCACTGGTACCTTCGCAGGTGGATTAACCGGGGCCCTAGCTCGGGTACTTCTCTGGGGTCTCGAGGGAGCGGATGGCTCTACTGGTGCCGGAGGTTGTTCTGGCCTTCTTGTGGCAGCATTTTTTCGTGGACGTCCACGAGGCCTGCGGGGAGGAACATGCACGTCCCTTGGAGGAGGGGGCTGAGCTGCCTGTGCCTCTGCGGCTATCCTAGCCAACTCCTCATTCCACTTGTTGGCTTCTGCCAACTGCTGTTTCAGCTACCGGTTTTCAAGTTCCACAATGGGAACGTACCGCTCAGGATTGTAATACATATCCTCATCCCTTGGAGGTGCGGGTGGTCCCCGAGAATCGGAGGACTCGCTTCTCTCTTCAGCATCCGGGTTTACCATTGGTTGTTTCCCAGGGCATCTCGGATAGTTTTCTTCAGGAATGTTTTGATCGTTAGCGGCCATAACTTGTTCAGGGACTGAAAGCTTAAGGCTCTCAATGAAAGCACCAAATTGTTGACGCCGTTTTTCGTCAACAGTGAATATAGAGCACGTAAACAATAATTAGTTATGGCCAAAAAAATATAATAACGCAAACAGGATTTTTTACGTGGTTCAGCAGTTAACTCTGCCTAGTCCACGAGTCTTTGTTATTAGAACTTAAGATAATTTCTCGAAACTCTTCAAGGATGAATTCTCCAGAGTTTCTCTCAAGATTACCAAATTTCGGTCCTTTTCAAAGGTACAGGACTTTTCTATTTATAGAGGAAGTCTCAGAATACTATCCCACACGTCTCTGGGAAGTTATTCTTTATGTCAATAAATTTAATGGCTTTAAAAGCCTGTAACTCCTATATACAAGGAAACGTCCCCTGAAGACCAGGGGGTGTATAACTGAATAATAAATATCCCTTTATTATAGGGAAGTTACAACAATAAATGTAGACTGCGTCTCTCCAAGTGACTCATTAAGATGTTCGAAGTTAGCAATCTACATCTTCGATGCCGTGCCTACTCGGGTCTCTTAGTGATTTTCGAGTTGTAATAATTTCCTCGAGATCATATGGTTTCGAGCTCATACTTATGTCAGGCTCGAAACTCCTGATCCGAGGCCACCCGAGAATAGACGTACTCCGATGTCTGTCTTTCGAGCTTGTGAGGGCTTCGAGGCTACCATTCGAGGTTGCCACCTGCTTTGCAGGTTCAGTGCCTAGGTTGCGGACACATGTTCTAGACATTACGAGTTCACATCTGATGAATCCAGCTTTCGAGATCACAATTCTCAAGGCTCGAAATCTGGGTATAACAGTTTGGTTTATTGGTTTGTGAGAAGAAGATGATGATGGGTTTTAAGTTTTGAGTTTGGTTTATTTGGTTCATAAAAAAGTGAAGGAGAAGAAGAGAAAATAAGATACATTGATGTTAAAATGGGAGCAAGTGTAAGAATATATATATATATATATATATTAATTTTATGTTTGGTAGGCTAGATAATCAAAGAGAAAGTGAAGGAAACATTTTTTTTTTTAATATATAAATATTTGATTATAATATTTTTGTATGTTGTAATGACTTTATTTATGTTAATTACAATCATCGTCCAAGGAGAGCTAATGGTGTGGCTCACTCACTTGCTAAATTAGCTCTCTTGTTGGAAGATGAACATGTATGGTGACATGTGTATCCCAATGCAATTGTAACTTTCATTATGGCAGATGTCAATTATCAATGAAATATGCTAACACTCTTTTCCCTTTCTTGAGCTTTTTACCATTGAGTTTCGCTTTTGAGGGGTTTACACTAGGCCTATTTCCCATAAAATAAAAGAAACTTTGAAATTTAATTAACCTTAAAATAACTATCATTATTTCTTCTAAAGAGCTTCCTGAAGAAGCGATAGAGACTTAGGGTCTGGTTGACCAAATTTTCAAAACCAAATTTTAGCTTTTTATTTTTTAAAAGCTCTTTTACAATATGAGTGAGTTTTTATTTATTTTGGGCTTCTACCTTATAAAAACTCTATCAAAAGAAGCCACATGGAGTAACTTTGGTAGAATGTGCTTTTGAGAAGCTAAAAGTTACAAGCTCAAAGCTAGGCCAACGAGATCCTGACTTCTAACGAAGGGATTTCCAAACACAAAAAAACACTTTTGAAAATTATCCAAACATTTTCTAAAGTAACTTTTAGGCTTTGAAGGTGCTTCAAAAGTCATGTCAAACATATATTTTATCTATTAAAAAATGTTAAATTATAATTAATGCGCAACAATATTGCACAAAACCAAGTTTAATAAGAAAAACTATGATTCCACAATGTAAAAAACTGTTTCATATTTAAAGTTTTGAAATAAACACTATTTTTTCTATTATTTTTTTAAAAAAATTCATATACAAACAATTGTCTAAATTACATGATTTTTTAATAAAAAAAAATACTAACTATTGTGTTTAATTATTTATTTTTGGAGTATTATATTTTTAGTTAATTTTTTTAGGATATGATACTAAATATATATATATATCAGATTTCGTAATAATAATACAAAATAAAGACTCTATAAAAGATGTTTTTTTGTGAAAAAAAAATCATAATAGAGGTAAATAAATTTCTTTAAATTAGAAGTTTGTTTTTAGTATTTGAAAATAAAACTCAATAATTATTACAAAAAATAAACAATTTTAAATAATATTATACATTTGTATATTTAGAAATAAAAATAATTGATTTTTTTTAAAATAAGAGTATTAATAATACAACTATAAAATATCTATTACTAATTATGTTTCCAAATAATTTATTAAAAACAATAATATAATGCTTAAAAGTAATAACACCATTTTTTTGGACTAAAAAAAAGAACAAATCTACTACTGTTACCAATAATAAAAATAAAATGTACTTTAAACAAACTAATTAGTAATTATTGCATTTAAGGTAAGAATATAATTATATAAAAATTATTACTAATATATTAATGAAGTGATTAAAATTAATGAAATCATTTCTTATACTTTATCAATAATGATAATAGGTGGTTTTTTTGAGAATCTTTTGTAAAGTTTTTGTGTCAATTTAAGATTAAATAAGAAAATTAATGTGTAAATTATTTTTATTTAATCTCTTCGTGATTTACCGTATTAAATATGTAACTGATAGGATTATGTTAAAAATTTATTTTGACACTAGAAATCTTACCTACAACTACGACTACGAATGTCCTTTCATAGAGTAGCCATTACAACCGTAATCCAGAAAAATCAAAGGTAGTTATTTAATTTATTACGAATTAAATATAATAATATCAACTTTAAGTCGGATAACTAAAATATTTCTTATTCGGGATTGACTAGAGTTGTAAATACGGGCCGGATTTTCTAGCACAACACGAAATTGGCACGGCCACAACACAACACAAAAAAATATAGGCTTAGGTTAGACACGACACGAATTGAAAGTTGACACGACATGAAAGGATGAACAAACTAGCCCCAAAGCACGATACTATAAAAAGTCCGATATTTTGACATTAATAATAATAATAAAACATTATTTGTCAATTATCTATAAATTAAAATGATAATGAAAATCTATTATTTTTATTTTATAATTATATTAATTTATTTTAAGATTTGTGAGTTAAAATTTATAGCATTTATTAGTACGTATTCAAATTCTAATAATTATCTTTGATATAATTTTGTGTAAAGTATTGTTGAAAAGTATATAAAAATATCTCAAACTGTAAAATCCTTTTTTGGCTAAACTTTAATTTAGACAAAATATTTTAATTGTTTAAAGAAAAATCAGTAGCATATCTCCATATTGATTTTCGGTTTTATTAGCAATATTTTCAGCTAATTTTGTAATGTGAAAATATCTTTAAGTGTGAATATATTTGTTGTCTTATTTATCTCAAATAATCATTTTTTGGTAAAATATATATTGTGCAAATATCTTGAGATTATTTTCAGGGATTATGTGGGATTATGTCTATTCTGGAATTAAGTTGGTGTCGAAAATAAACATGGTCAAAAGAAATGACCATGTTCATTCTGCCAAATGAGACTGACTACGTTGCTGACTCATCAGTTTCCTTTTCCGTCGACACAAAATGCATCTGGCTGGCTGATTTCCTTAATCAAAGGAATTCGCAAATTGATTTCAAAGATACCAGAAAATGATGGCCTTGGACGATTTCCCTGCCTATAAATATCTTGCCAAGGCCTTTGGAATTTTCACCTCTTCCATTTTCAATATTTGTAAACATTATTTTGAAGAGTGTCTTTATTTGTAGAGATTAAGTTTGTTCACCTTAATCTTTGTGAGAGTGCTGAGTGTACTTGTGGATATCTATCTAGTCCATTGTAATCAGATAGTGTCTATTTTGAACGTGTCCATAAGGATCTTCGGGAGAGGATTCTATCTAAGTCTCACTTCGGGAGGAAGTGTGCACTCGCTATTCTTTGAAGGGAGTTCAAGAGAATCAGCGTTTCATCAAACCAGATTCGTAGAGAAGAGTACAACAAGATTGCAGCAATAGTTTAAGAGGGAGTCTTACATTGTTTAAGTCAATGTTTTTGTACACTTTGTTTCTTTACTAATTGGTTTATTCTCTGGACATAGCCCCAAGGAGTAGGTTATTCGAAAGGGTTTCTAAACCTTGTAAAAATTCGCTATGTTCTTTAATTTTTGCACTGTCTATTTATTGTGTTCAGTTCTGTCGTGACAAGTTCGGATTCTGTTCCGACAGAACTGCTATCTGTGTAAACAATTAATTACCATTCCGCATTTTAATTAATTCATGGTTTAATTAATTTGGTAATTACTAAAAACGGAATTTCACAAACTATAATTTAAATAAATAATTGTATTTGGATTGGTAGTAAGTTCACTGATTGTAAAAGAGGAGATGAGAGGTTCAATTTTTCATCCTTAAATTTTTGGAAAATCTACAAAAATACACTAAAAGTTAAAAAAAATATTAAAAATACGGTGTATTACAAAAATACATAATTTTTTGATAAAAACACGGAGTGACAAAATTGTAAATACGGAGTAACAAAATCACAAATAAAAACAGCAAAATATAATTTTTTGTGATCAACGTTTACAAACTTGTAAATATCTGTTATGAAATTGTAAATATATGTTACATGTTTGTAAATAATATTTACAAAAATCAGTTATAGAATTGTAGATTTTTTTTTTCTTTTGTAGATAAAACTTACAAACAAATTTGTAACTAAATTTTTTGTTTTTGTTACAATATTTTACCAATCTAGTTTTACAACTAAGAAAGATATTTTTGTAACTAACATTTACGATAATATTTTATAGTTAAGATATCATTAAAAAAATATATATAAAAATATTATACTTTACTATATTGTTACAATATTGTACCAAAAAATTACAGAAATCATCATATTTATGTTATACAACTTAAAAATATAAATTTAAGATATTTATTATTTATAAAACACTTTATTGAGTATATATATTTATATGAAAAATGTAGGTGAAATATAATATTTTTTTAAACAAATTTTACATTTTTGTAACAATAATTTACAAAACTAATTTCACAACTAAAGAATTTATTTTTGTAACTCACATTTACATAAATATTTATAAATTTATTTAACATGATTATTACAAAGATTTATAAAACTAATTTTTTAACTTTAAAATATATTTTTGTGGAATGGAATATGGTTTTGGTTTAACATTAAGTGTTGAGATTTGACTAGCTATAATTTAAAAAATATATAATATTTTTATAAAGAATAATAATATTGTGATTATCTTTAACTGTATATTGTAATATATAGTTATTAATATTAATTTCAATTAACTACATATTGTAACTTGTATAAATATTTATTTATTTTTTTGAATAATTGTATAAATATTTATTTTAATATTAATAAATACATTTGTTGACGCGGTTCTTCGCCAACAAGTAATTAAGAGAAGAAGAGAAAGGGATTAGTGCCAAATGTAGAACTGAAACAAATATATGATCTTAGAGGATGAAAAAGGTGACTCAAGACCCGTTTTTTAAGTGGTTCGAAGGTTAAAATCATTTTACTCCACTAGTCAATATTATTGATCTATACTGAGTATTTGATTACAGAGTATTTCTTACAAGAGATTATTTTTCCCAACCCTTATCAACTCCCAGGGTCTCCATATTTATAGGAGAAGGCACCTGGAAGTTGGTAAGAAGGTCATCCCGTGACCTTCTTACTTGTCGTATCAACTCTGTGACATTCATGATTAATTCCTAAACCTGACACATAAGTGTGGTCAAATCAATAGGTAAGGAGGTAATGGGCCGCACGGCCCAACCCAGTCGTAGGTGTCTGAATACGCACGTTCCTGCTGCGTGTCCGAGAAGTCAGGGGGATATCAGACACGTGATGCCTGATATGTGCACATTTACCTTGCGTGTGTTGACTTCACAAAGGGTCATAGCCTCCATATGAAACTCGTACCACGAGCTTCATACTTAGCTCGGTCTTCGACCTTCGGAATCCCTGCCCCGCCCTGGGGCAGTGAAGGTGAGCTCTTGGGGCTTCCTCGAGCTAAGAAGGCACGACATTACGACAGAAGCTCCGGCCCCTGGGGATGATCATGAGGTAATCATGGTTAGGCCGCAACTCAGCTTGCTAATCAGCCCGTGGGAAAATCAAGGCGTACATCTGCCCCCCAAGCTCCTACTCGTGGTATATTATGTCGTATATAAGACCACAGTAGGGGCTTTTAGACTTCCCCATGAACTCTTCGTATTCCACTTTTTACGCAGGCGCCTGATACGTGGAACATCGTGGGTGGTGATGGTACGTCTTACGAGAACCGCATTTAATGGCCTAGCCTATGCCCATCCGTCGTTTCGTATTTCGAGTGGAGGGCCTCGGATCCCTCATCAGGGCCATCCAACGGCCCTTTACGCGTGATATTTTACGCATATAAAAAGGGATGGCCACCCTACGCATGGGCCACCCTTTCATTCGAAAATTTTCAAACTTCTCTTCTTCTTCTCTCTTTATCTCAGAAGAATAAACCCTCTACTCTGTTACTGCTACTTTCAGCGTTCAAGAAGCTTAGGCGCATGGATTTCTTCAAAGCTTTGGAAGCCAATACACCGACGAAGCTTTTACCAGGGCGATACCTCCATCCACCTCCCAGCCACACACTGTAAGTTTCCTGACCATGTGTGTTTTGAAAATATATGCCACTGTAGCATAGGTAAAAATTTTACTGTAGCCGCATGCAAGGTTTTACTGGGTTTTGTGGATACGGAGGGTGAAAGCCCTTTTTAGGTTAGAGTATCTTTGTTGTAGGAAATCATTTTAGAGTATGGGCTTTAGGATGCTTTCTCTGGGGAAAATTTTCTGGGTAGGAGTTTTGGTAATTTTGGGTGCAAAACCGGGTAGCTTAGGGAACACGCCTCACATGCGGTTTTGCAATTTTCTGCCTACTAAAACTTTCCCCCTAAGGCGAATTCTATCCTGACCCTCCTGACACACGAATCTCGAGGAATCGAGGATCTGTTGAGAGCACAGGCACGTGTTTCTCGAACCGCGTGGTCCCACTCTCCACGGGCTGGGCTTACCTCAGCTCGTGCAAATAATAATTGCTTTTTCCTCATGCTTGGGTCGCCTTTTCTGAAATGTTTTCTTTTGTTCGTTAGGCGACCAGATGGCTCCAAAGAGGAATCTCCCCCAGAAGAACGTCAGAAGCTCGGCCTCCCATCAGGACAGAGGAAAGGCGGCGATGCCTAGCTCCCCGATCCCCCACTTCGGGCCGGCAGTGGAGAAGGAGGTCGAGGTGGCCCCTGACGCATTCTTTGAGGCGGAGAGGATCGTCTCAAAGATAACCGACCAGGTGAAGATTAACAAAATCTTCATTTCCCACAACATCGCCCTGTGGAAAGCATCCGTAGTGGCCCGACCTGCTTCAGATGGCGAGCGGAGCTGTGCGCTGCTCGACGAGTCATTCGTGGCTTGGAGCGGTGAACACTTTAAGGCAGGGGCCTTCCTTCCACTGGATCAGTATTTTGCTGATTTCCTCAACTACGTGGGGTTGGCCCCGTTTCAGCTCCCCCCCAACTCCTACCGTCTGCTGGCAGGGTTGAGGTATTTGTTCCAGAAGCACGAGTGGGAGGTCCCCACTCCTGCAGACATTTTATATTTCTTCTGCCTCAAAGCCAGCCCGGACCAGTGGGGGCGAGGCGACGGGTTTTACTATCTAACCCGGTTTCCCAATACGGCAACGGTCATTGAGCTGTCCAGCCACCCTAATGACTTTAAGGACCAGTTCTTCATGTCGACTAGGTTCCGGAATTGCGAGCATCACTACTTCAATCGTCCTCGTAAGTTTTCTCCGACCTTAGCTCGTACTTTAAGTGTCATTTTAGCTCCTCCTGTACTCCGTTCTGACTCAGACTAATCTTGCAGCCATCTTTGCGAGGACAGAGAAATCTGTGACCCTCGGGGCCCAATACGAGACACTGGCGGGCTTGCCCCCCAGTGAGAAGGACTACCGGGTGCTCATGACGGACGAGACGATGGTGGCTTGTAAGCTGATTTTCCCAAATCAGACTTTGAATCTAAGGAGGCCTCGGGGGCCTCCCCCAGTTCGCTCCTCTATGCCCATCATCGTGGAGGAGGTCGCGATGGACGAGGACAAGGAGGACGAGACTCCACTTGTGAGGAGCATGAAGCGGGCGCTGGAGGTCGCCCAGATAACAGACGAAGAGAGGATCCAGTCCGGAGTAGCCGCGGGTCCCTCGGGCCATGGTAACCTTTACGTATTTAGGAACTTAGATAGGGCCATTGCCGACCCCTAGCTAGCTAGATTCAACCCCCGACAGCTCGTCCATCGTCACCGAAGTGATCCGGACCTGGACACAACCCTGCTCCACTGCGTCGATCGGCTCGTGTTGGACTACCAAGATAGCCGACTTAGGGGTACCGTAGTAGTAGATAAGACCTTAGCCTTTTGGTCGATCCTATTCGAGGAGTATGGGACCAACCTCCGTTCATGGCCATCCCTCCGGAGGGGTATCTTAGCCCCGGGGCTTAGGCAGTACGTAGGAGAATCTAGCCCTGAGTCAGACCCGAACCCAGAACTTGCGCCAGTTCAGGAAGTAATCGTCTTAGGTTCTTCTTCCAGCTCGGGGGTAGGGCTCCCTTAGTATTTGCATACTTTTTACCTTTAACCCTTTATCTTTGTCTCTGTATGGTTGCTGATTTGTATTAACCATGTTTTTGTTTTGACAGAAGAGATGTCTCGGCCCGAGGAGAGCTTGCGAGGCGTAGTTTTCGGGGGGAACCCCTCAGCCGAGCCAAGACTGAAAAGGCTCCAGGGGTCCAAGAGCACCGCTGGGGTCTCCACCAAGTCTCCGGCAAAGGAGAAGGAGAAAACCCCGGCAGACCAAGTCGCGGGAGCGATTCTCCCTGCTGCAGGAGTAGGCCAGATGCCTCCACCACCTCCGCGAGCTCCATCCGCCACCCAGGACGCAAGAACGGAGCTCAGGACTTCGGCCGTGGTGGCCTCCGATGTACGCATCCCAGTCAATCCCCAGGATCTGGAGAAGATCCCAGAGGCCTTCCGGGGAACAGTGTATGAGTCGGCGAACTACGCCGTCATCCATATATACAAATTCACCGAGAAGGAGCTCCAGGCCATTGAGACAATGAGCTCGGTTGGCGTAATGGAGTCTTCAATGGGCATGACCTTAACGGTAAGCTGCCCTGTTCTCTTAAAGCTTTTACCATTACACTTTGCCCTATTTTTCCTCTAAGGCAATTTATCTTTCATTTCTCACAGGGCGTTGTCGCTCTTCACCGGAGCATCGTCAGGGCCAAAACTCAGCTCGAGGATATGAGGACCGAGCACCAGGCCTCTCTTCAGGAGGCTAAGGCGACTAAAGATGCCTTGGCGACCTCGAAGGCCGAGTTGGAGAAGACCCGCTCGGAGGTCCAAGAACTCGAGACCTCCCTTGCCACCTCGCGGACAGACCTCGAGGCTGCGAAGACTGAGATCCAGGCCGCCCTGGAGGCCAAACGGACCACTTCTGAGCAGTCCCTGGAAGATCTGTTCTATCACTGCTGGGCCTACAATCCGGAGGCTAACTTTTCTTTCATGTCACCAAGTCTTTGGGCGCGCTTGCTGGTGAAGTTCCAAACTCGCCTTGAGAAAGAGGCACCGCCTTCGGAAACTGGGGAAGGCTCTGGCGTGGCGGAGCAGGGTGAGACAGCGACCTCCCAGGGGCCACCTGACGGAGCTTAGGGCATTTTTTCTCTTTTTCCCTTGAATATTTTTAAGTATTTTTTTGATGTAACCTTTGCATGAGGTGTTTTCACCTCGAGACAATTTGCTTTGACGTTTTTAATTTACGCTTTTTCATGCCTTTTCGCGCTTTGGTTACAATAAATTTTTTTTGAGAAACTTAGTTCGCGTTAATTTTTATCCATATCTCGAGCTCTTTAGGAAGAACATCGATCAATAGATTTAAATTAACTTCTCAATTTTATGACCCGGTTAAAACCAGGAACTTAATTTGAAAACTTAGTTCGCGTTAACTTTTATCCATATCTCGAGCTCTTTAGGGAGAACATCGATCAATAGATTTAAATTAACTTCAAAGTTTTATGACCCGGTTAAAACCAGGAACTGAAAACTTAGTTCGCGTTAACTTTTATCCATATCTCGAGCTCTTTAGGAAGAACATCGATCAATAGATTTAAATTAACTTCTAAGTTTTATGACCCGGTTAAAACCAGGAACTTAATTTGAAAACTTAGTTCGCGTTAACTTTTATCCATATCTCGAACTCTTTAGGAAGAACATCGATCAATAGATCTAAATTAACTTCTAAGTTTTATGACCCGATTAAAACCAGGAACTTAATTTGAAAACTTAGTTCGCGTTAACTTTTATCCATATCTCGAGCTCTTTAGGAAGAACATCGATCAATAGATTTAAATTAACTTCTAAGTTTTATGACCCGGTTAAAACCAGGATAGGACTTAGTCAACGTTAACCCGTATCAATATCTCGTGCTTTTAAGAAAACAACGGTCAATCGATAAGAATCAACATCTAAGTCGTTAAGGAGACCTGGTTATATCCAGGTACCATATGCCCCCCAAGTAACTGGGAAAGGGTCTTTAGTGGTTACTTTAAGATTACACTTGCAAATATGTGTAAAAAGGTGATTTTCATTAATACATAAAAATTGGCCTTCCAGGCCTTACAAGTGGATCATTGATAATATCTCTTTAAGTGGATGGCGTTCCAAGTCCGCGGGACCGCCCCTCCATCAAGTCGAGCTAACTTATAAGTTCCCTCCTTGATGACTTCGATGACCTGGTATGGTCCTTCCCAGTTCGGTCCCAAAACTCCATCTTTGGGATCTTTTCCGGTGAGGAAAACTCTCCTCAGGACCAAGTCGCCCATGATAAAAGCGCATTTTTTGACCTTGGTGTTGAAGTAGTGGGTGATTTTCTGCTGATAATGGGCGAGCTGGAGTTGTGAATCCTCTCGCCTTTCCTCAACCAGATCGAGGGAATGGCACAGGAGCTCATGGTTTCGATCTTGGTCGTAAGACTGGACTCTATGCGAAAGAACCTTTATCTCCATGGGGAGGACTGCCTCACTCCCAAAGGTTAAGGAAAAGGGAGTATGACCCGTAGGAGTCCGATGCGAGGTCCGGTATGCCCATAGGACCTGGGGGAGCTGTTCTGGCCAGACCCCCTTCGCTTCATCTAATCTTTTCTTGAGGCTCGCCTTTGGGGTCTTGTTGACAGCTTCGACCTGGCCATTAGCCTGAGGATAGGCCACGGAGGAGAAACTTTTTACAATCCCTGTCTTTCACAGAACTCAGTGAATAGGTCGCTGTCAAACTGAGTGCCGTTATCAGAGACGATCTTCTTGGGCAGGGCGAAGCGACAGATGATGCTTTTAACCACGAAGTCAAGCACCTTTTTGGATGTTATCATTGCCAACGGCTCTGCCTCAGCCCACTTAGTAAAGTAGTCGATGGCTACCACAGCGTAACGGACCCCACCTTTTCCAGTGGGGAGGGCGCCAACCAAGTCTATCCCCCAAACGGCAAACAGCCATGGGGACAAGATCATCTTCAGCTCGACCGGAGGAGCTCGAGCAACTGCAGGGAATCGCTGGCACTTGTCGCATTTCTTCACGTACGAGATCGAGTCTTTGGACAGAGTTGGCCAGTAATACCCTTGCCTGAGAACCTTTAAGGCCAAGCTCTTCCCCCCGGTGTGGTCTTCGCAGAATCCTTCGTGAACTTCCTGCAGGATGTCCTTCGCTTCACTTGGAAGAACGCACCGGAGGAGAGGTAGGGAATGCCCACGTTGGTACAACACCCCATCGACTATCGTATATCTCGGAGCTTGATACAGGATTCGTCGTGCATCATTATGCCCTTCAGGCAGCTTGCCCTCGACGAGATACTCAAGAATGGGGGTCATCCAGGTCGGCCTGGCGTCGACCATCTCGACCTCAGCCCGGTCTCCTTCTATACTTGGTTTTTCCAAGAATTTTATTGGCACCAACCCCAAGGTCTCCGTCTCTCCCGAGGTGGCGAGCTTGGCAAGAGCATCTGCATTAGCGTTCTGTTCTCGAGGTATCTGTTCGATCGATCCTTGCTCAAATGCGGATAGCTCGGCTTTTACCTTCGCCAGATATGCGGCCATCTTGGGTCCCCGCGCCTGATACTCACCCAGAACCTGGTTTACCACGAGCTGGAAGTCACTGAAGCACTGGACGGAGCTCGCCTTTAACTCCTTGGCTATCCTCAGCCCGGCCAACAAAGCTTCGTACTCTGCCTCGTTGTTGGAGGCCTTGAACCCGAACCTTAGCGCCGAGTGGAATCTATGTCCCTCGGGGGATATCAGAATGATTCCGGCCCCGGAGCCGTTCTCGTTGGAAGAACCATCCACAAAGATCCTCCACAATGATTGGGGCGAGGTGACCTGGGGTGAGCCCTCTGCTGGATCCTCCTGGAATCCCGTGCATTCTGCCACAAAATCAGCGAGGGCCTGACTTTTTATAGCAGTTTGTGGAGTGTAGAAAACCTCGAACTGACTGAGTTCGACCGCCCATTTTAACAAACGTCCCGATGCTTCAGGTTTTTGCAAAACCTGCCTTAGAGGCTGATCGGTCATGACGTGTACTGAGTGAGATTGGAAGTACGGCCTGAGCTTTCGCGAGGCCGTGATTAGGTAGAATGCCAATTTTTCCATTAGTGGGTATCGTGATTATGCCCCGAGAAGTCTCTTGCTGATGTAATAGACTGGCTTCTGAACTTGGTCATCTTCTCGTACCAGTACGGCACTAGCTGCATCCTCAATGACAGCCAGGTAGAGATAAAGAGGCTCTCCTGCCTTGGGCTTGGATAGCACGGGCGGTTCAGCTAGATGTGCCTTCAGGTCGAGGAATGCGCTTTCGCATTCTACTATCCATTCAAACTTCTTGTTTCCTCGGAGCAGGTTGTAGAAGGGCAAACACTTATCGGTTGACTTGGAAATAAACCGGTTGAGCGCTGCCACTCTTCCTGTTAAGCCTTGGACATCTTTCCGCGACCTGGGCGAAGGAAGCTCGAGCAGTGACCGGATCTTACCAGGGTTTGCCTCGATTCCTCGGGTATTGACTATGAACCCCAAGAATTTCCCTGACGCGACTCCAAAAGTGCATTTCTGGGGATTGAGCCTCATGCCGTATTCTCGTAGTATTTTAAAACATTCTTCCAGGTCGGAAACATGGTTATCGGCAGTCTTTGACTTGACTAGCATGTCATCAACGTACACTTCCATGTTTTTACCGATCTGGTCCGCGAACATTCTATTTACTAGCCTTTGGTAGGTAGCTCCGGTTTTCTTCAGTCCGAACGGCATGACCTTATAGCAATAGACATTAGTCGGGGTCATGAAGCTGGTGTGTTCCTGGTCCGCCGGATTCATCACGATCTGATTGTAGCCTGAGTACGCGTCCATAAAGGACATGAGCTCGTGCCCCGCCATGGCATCCACCAGCTGGTCAATCCTTGGCAATGGAAAACAATCCTTGGGGCAGGCTTTATTTAGGTCGGGGAAGTCGATGCAGGTTCGCCATTTTCCGTTGGGCTTTGGAACTAGCACGGGGTTGGCGACCCAAATTGGAAACTTGGCTTCGCGGATAAAGCCACATTTTTTTAGCCGGGCTACTTCTTCTTCTAGGGCTTCAGCCCGGGTTGTTCCTAAATGTCTTTGCTTCTGAGACTTGGCGGGAATGCTTTTGTCCAGATGAAGCGCGTGCATGATGACACTCGGGCTAATCCCCACCATGTCCTCATGGGAACAGGCAAATACGCAAAAACGTAGTCAGCTCCGCCTTCCTCTTGCCGCAGAGATTTTTCCCGAGCTTGACCATCCGTGATGGATTTCGTGGATCAAGGTTCACCTCCTCGAGCTCCTCAATAGCCTGGAGCTCGAATCTGTCTTCGCCTACTTGGGGGTCAATATCCTCACTTAAAGCGACATTTCCCCATTTGGCTCTTTGAGGTTTTTCAATCTCAGGGTCCGCCGAGGGTTCCCGAGATTCCTCTTCACTCAGAATGGCCATAGCCAGCTGCCCGGGTTTAGATTTTCCCTTCATGGAAATGCTGTAGCATTCCCTGGCAGCGAGCTAATCGCCCTGGATAGTGCAGATTCCTGTTGAAGTAGGGAACTTCATGGCGAGGTGTCGAATGGAAGTGATAGCCTCGAAAGCTATGAGCGTAGGTCGGCCCAAAATGGCGTTGTAAGCAGTGGGGCAGTCTATGACCACGAACTCGAGTAGTTTGGAGACTGTCCTAGATTCTTCCCCTAGGGTGATCACCAGCTCGATCGTCCCTTTCGCCGCTGATCCTTCTCCCGAAAAACCATACAACATCATGGAGGTTGCCTTTAGTTCGGCGACATTCAAACCCATCTTCTCTAAGGTGGATCGGAATAGGAGGTTCACCGAGCTCCCATTGTCTATTAGTACCCTACTCACTCTCCGGTTGGCGAGCTGGACTGCTACAACCAAGGGGTCATTGTGAGGGAACTGGACATGGCCTGCATCTTCCTCCGTAAAAATGATTGGTTGCCTCTCCAATCGCTGCTGCTTTGACTGGTGCTGCTCCGGGACGAACTCCACTCCGTTGTGAGCCTTTATTTCATTCACGTATCTCTTCTGGGCACCTCTGCTCGTGCCAGCCATGTGCGGACCTCCAAAGATGGTGGATATCTCTCCTCCGACCACGGGGGGAGGGACATCCTGATCTACCCAAGACCCGGGCTGACTGGCTGGGGCTTCTGGAGCAGGTCGACTCGCTGGGACCCTGTTCCGCGAGTATTGAGCCAAGGGACTGGCTCGGATGAGAGTCTCGATCTCATCTTTTAAATGCCTACAATCGTCGGTATTGTGGCCGATGTCGTTATGAAAATGGCAAAATTTGGAAGTGTCTCTCTTTCCCTTGTGGTGCTTCAATGGCTCCGGCCTCTTCCAAGGGACCCGAGTAGAGTTGGCCAAGAAGATACTCTCTGTGGACTGGGTGAGCTCGGTATACGTCGTGAAAACGGGCTTAAACTTATCTACGGACTTATTCTTCTTTTGGTTGTGCTGAATGTTTTCGCCATTGCCCTTTCTTTTTCCTCCACCGGGCTGGTTGCTCTGTGCGACGTTTGGGTTCGCTGCCATGACCTCCGTCCCTACTCCCGCGGGCTGATCGGGAACCTGGCTGGTTCCCGCAGCTGAGGCTTTGGCTTCTTCCAAGTTTATCCATTCTTGGGCCCTGTTAAGGAATTCGTTGACCGAGCTGACTCCCTTCCTCTGTATATCCTTCCATAGGTCTCCTCCGACAAGGATTCTGGTTCTCATGGCCATGAGCTTGGAGCTATCATCCGCATCCCTAGCTCGAGTAGCGACGTTCGCGAATCTGCTCAGGTAGGCCTTCAGAGTCTCACCAGGCTGCTGTCTCACGTTAGCCAGGGAGTCGGCCTGAACACGGGCGGCCTGGGAGGCTCGGAATGCCCTTTTGAAGTCGGCTGAGAAGGTCTTCCAGGAACTGATTGACTATCTTTTACTTTTCTTGAACCACTGTCTGGCAGGTCCAGTCAGTGTGGAAGGGAAGATCAAGCATCTCAGCTCCGGGCCAATGTTATGGGCCATCATTAGGGTGTTAAACATCCCTAAATGGTCCGACGGGTCTTCGTCCCCGTTGAACTTTGACAAGTGAGGCATACGGAAACCAGATGGGTATGCCGTTGATGCTATATTGGGGGCGAAGAGTTCCATCTTGTCTCCCGAATCATAATCGTCTTTTTCTTTTTCTGATAGGAGCTTCCTCATCAGCTCCTCCATCTGAGTCAGGCGCTCGAGGGTTTGGTCCTGATGTCCTTGGTTATTCCGGGGCTGTTCAACAGCTCCGGATCCATTGTACACATTTGGTGGGTTATTGCCCCTCCTATCTTGAGATAGGTTATTTGGGACATTCCCTCCATTATGTACTCTGGACAGAACCCCCCTTTGAACGAGCCTGGCCATCTCCTCCTGCTCTGTCCCCTCTATGAGAGTTGAGGCGATCTCGCAGGTCACCTCCCTGGGTGGTCTGGTGACTTTGTGCTGAACTTAACCGCTGACGCAGGTCTCCCTCAGAGAGACCACTCCGGCGACTGCCAATCCAGTGGCTCCTGCTGGATAGGCTTGGAGTCCGCCTTTGGTGGTGACGACCCGAGCTTTCCGCTGGCGCCCTGCTGCGCCGCGAAGGTCCAGCTGATGGCAGGTTTCTCCTACTACTCCCATAGGCTGGGATGTCCCGGACGGGCCGAGGAGGAGATGGATATATGATCGGAGATGGAGGATGCCTGACTGGGGAGGCGATCCTAGTTCCGTCTGGACGGATCAAGTTTGGTGGGGGCCTTTCGGCCCTGCCAACCTGCTGGTCCCGCTCTGGGCGATCTGGACAAGGCGCAGGACGGTCGTCGGGGACGGGCTGACGTCGCGAGCCCTCCCCGAATCTCCTTCGGGAATTTCCTCGAGCTCCCCTGGGCGTTCTCGAGGATGGTTGGGAGCTAGGAGTCGACGTCCTGACCGAACGACTGTATTGCTGTTGTCCGGTCCTAGGCATTGCCTCGAAGTTTGCTTCTCGATGGTGTGATGAAGGGGTGGAGTTGGCTGCCGGAAGTCTATCCAAACGGCTATGCCTGGACTGGTTACCCCGGCGAGACTTAGGAGCCTCGCCTTGCCTCTCTCCGACGTTAACGCCGGTTGTGAGAGGGGGTAATCGGGCCAGGATATCCTGGATTTGCTGGCTAGCTGTTGCTAACTGACTCCTCAGTTGAGCGTTCTCCATTTCCACCGCAGTATAATAACATGGGTTCGGATTAGGTGGCCGAGGCGCTGAACTACCGGTATCATCTTGGCCCACCGGATGTTTTCCTGGCCGCTGCTGGACTTCAGGAACTTGTTCATCAGGGATGGTAGTATGATGAGCCTCCTGCCCATCATGTTGTTCTGTCTCATTACCATGCCTGGACCGAGTAGTCACCATAGTTGGATGTTTGCAGCAGCACTAATCGAACTTGCTCTCAATGAAAGCACCAAATTGTTGACGCGGTTCTTCGCCAACAAGTAATTAAGAGAATAAGAGAAAGGGATTAGTGCCAAATGTAGAACTGAAACAGATATATGATCTTAGATGATGAAAAAGGTGACTCAAGACCCGTTTTTTAAGTGGTTCGAAGGTTAAAATCCTTTTACTCCACTAGTCAATATTATTGATCTATACTGAGTATTTGATTACAGAGTATTTCTTACAAGAGATTATTTTTCCCAACCCTTATCAACTCCCAGAGTCTCCATATTTATAGGAGAAGGCACCTGGAAGTTGGTAAGAAGGTCATCCCGTGACCTTCTTACTTGTCGTATCAACTCTGTGACATTCATGATTAATTCCTAAACCTGACACATAAGTGTGGTCAAATCAATAGGTAAGGAGGTAATGGGCCGCACGGCCCAACCCAGTCGTGGGTGTCTGAATACGCACGTTCCTGCTGCATGTCCGAGAAGTCAGGGGGATATCAGACACGTGATGCCTGATATGTGCACGTTTACCTTGCGTGTGTTGACTTCACAAAGGGTCATAGCCTCCATATGAAGCTCGTACCACGAGCTTCATACTTAGCTCGGTCTTCGACCTTCGGAATCCCTGCCCCGGCCTGGGGCAGTGAAGGCGGGCTCTTGGGGCTTCCTCGAGCTAAGAAGATACGACATTACGACAGAAGCTCCGACCCCTGGGGATGATCATGAGGTAATCATGGTTAGGTCGCAGCTCGGCTTGCTAATCAGCCCGTGGGAAAATCAGGGCGTACACATATAATAAAACCATGTTTGTTCTTCTTGTCAACTTGCCAAAAGTCACAAACTTCGATTTTCTTTGTCTACTTCTATGCTTCTCTGCCTTTAGCTTTGATTCACACAAATCTATGGGGTCCTTCCCCTATCCCTACCACAGATGGAACTCGTTATGAAATTTTATTCGTTGATGATCACTCTCGTTTCACTTGGCTCTATGCCCTTCACACAAAAGATCAAGCTTTGCCTATGTTTAAACAATTCAAACTTTTGGTTGAAAATCAATTCAACTCCACCATTAAAGAACTACAATTTGATCATGGTGGGGAATTCAAAGCTTTTATCCCCTTTCTTAACTCTTGTGGTATTCATCATAGGTTTTCCTACCCTTATACATCACCATAAAATGGTAGAGTAGAGCGACAACATCGACATGTTGTCAAAATCGGGTTGTCATTATTAGCTCATGCTTCCTTACCACTTTATTGGTTGTTTGCCTTTCGTGCAGCAGTTTACACTATAAATAGGCTTCCCACCAAAGTCTTAGCTCTACCTCTCCATTTCATGTTCTTTACCACAAAACGCCTGACTATTCTCTTCTTAGATCATTTGGATGCTTATGCTTCCCATGCCTAAGACCATATAACAAAAATAAATTGCAATACCGCTCCTCACCTTGTATTTTCTTAGGCTACAACATCAATCATAAGAGCTAACTATGTTTAGATTCTCATACTCGTCGAATATACATCACCCGTCATGTTTTTTTTGATGAAAAATCCTTCCCCACTTTCACTTCCTCTCACTCTACTTCTCCCAACCCCCTCCTCTCTTACACCCGCCATTTTTCATTTCCCAAATTTGTCATTCAACAACCAACCTCACCAAACTTGACACCATCTACTACACCTTCAATTCCCCCTCCACCCTGACCTTCTGTTATATCCCGAGACACCTCCCCTGCCCCCTCTCAACTTCCTTTAACATCTTCACCCTCATCCTACCCCCACCTTCAACATCTACATCTCTGGTTCCTCAACCCCAACCAGCTAATGAGCAACCAAATACTATTGATGCTTCTATTTTTCAGGTTCCCCAAGGCACCAACATACATCCAATGGTTACAAAGACAAAGAGTGGCATCCATAAACCAAACGCCTTTGCTGCAATCACAAATTCTTATCCGAATTTCCACCAAAGACCTACAAGAAAGCTCTTCTCATACCTCATTGGAAGAAGGCAATGGAACTTGAGTTGAATGCCTTCCTTCACAACAAAACTTGGACTCTTGTGCCTTGTCCCTCAAATACCAATGTTGTTGACTACAAATGGATTTTCAAGATAAAACATAAACCAGATGGGACCATAGATAGACACAAGGCTCGTCTTGTAGCACGGGGTTTTACTCAAACTGCTGGAGTGGACTACTTTGACACCTTCTCGCTGGTTGTCAAACCAGCTACTATCCGAGTTGTGCTCATATTGACATTGTCAAATGGCTGGCCACTACGACAAGTTGATGTTCATAATTCTTTTCTCAATGGGGACCTCACAGAGCATGTCTTTATGTCACAACCACCAGGCTTTGTTGATTTTAGTCGACCCTCTCATGTTTGCAAGCTGTCCAAGGCCCTTTATGGCCCGAAACAAGCTCTTCGCGCTTGATTTCATAGACTTAGGGCTGCCTTGATTAGATGGGGATTCATTATTTTGAAATCAGATAATTCCATCTTCATACTTCATCATGCTCACTATGTCATCTACCTATTGGTATATGTCGATGACATTATACTAACCAGTAGCTGCTCCAGTTCTCTTGATACATTCATTCAAACTCTTCACACTGAGTTTGCAAATCGTGACCTTGGCACACTTCAACATTTCCTTGGCATAGAAGTGTCAACTTCTCCAGGACAGCTGCATCTTTGCCAACAAAAATATATGCATGACCTCCTCTCCATGACTGAGATGTTGGACTCAAAGCTAGCCCTAACTCCTGGTAGTGTTGGCAAACCACTGTCACAATACGATGGCATTCCCCTTGATGATCCCTCTGATTATAGACGTATTGTTGGCTCTCTGCAATATGTTACAATGACAAGGCCGGATATTGCCTTTGTCGTGAACCCAACCTGTCAATTTATGCATGCTCCAACCTCTGCTCATTGCCTCGCCGTGAAACGAATCCTTCATTATCTCTGTGGTACTCAGTCTTATGGCATCACACTCACTGCAACCAAGCTTTTGCACCTTGCAGCCTTCACTGATGCGGATTGGGCATCTAGCCCTGATCACCATCAAAGTACTAGCGGCTATTTTGTTTTCTTAGGTGATAGCCTTGTCTTGTGGTCCTTAGCAAAACAAAATGTGGTCTCTAGGAGCAGCACTGAATCAGAGTACCATGCTTTAGCTAATGTGGCAGCTGAGCTAACTTGGTTCAAATATTTGTTTTCTGAATTGAAGCTGTCCATTGGGTCTCCAATCATCTGGTGTGATAATGTCTCTACAACTCATCTTGCCTCCAATCCCGTTTTCCATGCCCGTACAAAACATATCGAGATAAATTTCCATTTCATTCGTGACATGGTGAACGGGAAAGAAGTTGCAGTTCAATACATTCCTTCTAAACATCAGGTGACTGATATCCTTATGAAGCATCTGCTCAAAGCTCCTTTTCTACTCTATGCTCCAAATCGATAGTCCTTCCCAGACCTGTCAACTTGAGGGGGACTATTAGAAACTAAGTCAAAGTCTTGTCTTAATATCAAGATTAGTCATGTTATTTCTGTTATAACCAATTCAATTATTATATTTAAGCTCTAATGGGCTCTCTTATATTGTAACAAACTCTCTTGTACTGATTTTGTAGTTTTTTACTCATCTAGAAATAAGACAAGCTAGCTCAGTTCATTTTGAGATCTTGAGCCATTTTATTTCATTACTCTTTACAATAATAAAAATATATACAAGACAATATAAATAGAAAGTGGAAGATTTGAACATAATTTGGAAATGATTCATAGAGCCAAACAAAAGTAATAATGGTGTCAAAAATAGAGAAGGAATACCGGTTTTTGCAGAGAGAGAAAGAAATGGATTGAAATACCAAGAAGGGATGAATATAAGATCAAAGATTAAGAAGGGGCATTTATGTAAACATTTGAGGAAGAGATAAGAAAATTCAAATTTTAAGAGAAAGATGGGGTAAAAGAAAACATTCTATATTTTTAAGAGGGCAGTGGCCCACCAGGGTGACTACTAACTATGTATGTCTGTCACTATTCACTCGAACACAAAACACAAGAGTGATATATTTTCTAAGCATTTCGTACTCAACAAATATAAAAGTAGCTATACATCAATAAACAATAGTTACAATATATATATAATCATCAATCATAAGTCAAAGCAAGATACTAGTTCAAATAAGACACAATAACTTGTTCATAAGTCTCAACAAAGGAAATTTAAAATACTGAGCTCTACAATAATATAAAAATAAGATAAACAACATCTTTAATTGCAGATAGCATGTAGTTTTATTCAGATAGCATATAGTCTTCCACAAGCTTCACAGGCAACGCTTCATCAATTCACCTGTAGAAAAAATAAAGAAAATATTCACACCATTACGTTATTATATATTTTGATCCAAGTTTGTTTTTATAATGTTTATTTAAAAATTAAGTTCACATAGGATATATATTAGTGATTTCACACAAACTATATATACATTAAGTAGCATATAATTAAAGTTTTCTATAGTGTGGTCATCACCACTACATGAGCTTACATCCTACGGTTAGTTAGCTATACCCATAATACTTACACGATGGTATTGATTTCATGAATTGATCATGGCCAGTACCAGTAGTAGTCATCCTTCTTAGACTCCGTGAGAGCGAGAGGAACATAGGTGGTGGGCTGTTTGGCTTTTCAAGGCGTTCTCTGGGGCGGAAGCTGAACTGGAACTGGTGGTCCCGCAGTTATGGGAACATTTGATGCAGTCGCCATATTCACTCTACCTCTCTCCCTCATCTTCTTACTACTCTTTTTCTCAGATTTAACTTTCTTCCTCTCGGCCTATGTGTCTCCGAACTATATATACACAAAACAGATTCTTCTAATAATAAGTTCAACGAATATATATATATATATGAAATGAATTATAGGCACCTAGGAGGTAAGAGGCTGGCAGAGTCGATAAATGCTTCAGGATTAGTCATTAGTTGAAGCAGTTCGTTCTTGCTCACTTCTTCTTTCTCATTGTCATCGTACATAACCTTCACCATTTATAATATTGTATATTATTTGACTACATCACAAAAACAATATATATATATATGTATGTATGAATATAGTATATGTATGTGTGTAATAATGTTACCTTAAACCAGCCATTCTTAACTTGATATTCCACGACCTTTCCCTTGTAACTCTCATCGCCAATAGTCTTACTGATAACAACTCCAATCCACTTACGAGCTTCGAGTCTCCATTCTTTCTTACGCTCCTAAATATATATATATAATCAATATATATATTATTATTCTTACAAATTAGAAAATATATTTAAATAATAATTTTGTAACAAATTGTAGTGAAAAAGAAGCTAGGCTTACGTAATCAGTCTTATTTCGAGTGGGCGCCGGTTGTTCATCGGCCTGGTGATTAGGGCCGTAGTTGTTTGGTGAGCTTTCCACGTCATTCTCATCCATTGCCTCTTCTTTTGGATTAACGATAGGACAGAAGTCACTCGTTACTTCATTATCGTTATAATCTGCTTATACATATGTATAATTTTGTCATGGAAATTTATGTGTATTGATAATATAGTTACAAAGTTTAATGTGTATAGTGTAAGGATGTTCCTTCAATAATTTAAAAGAACAAATTTCCTATCTAGACACTAAAGAAACTAAAAGGGGTTAATTAGTATCAACATATATTATTTTCTAACTAGAAAACATAATATAATTTTTCAAGTTGAAAAATATCGAAATTAATCGACACTAAATTTGTACCGTGAGAAATTCTAATAACTAATAAAACATTTGCTTTCAACAAAGAGATTATTTAATAAAAACAAATAGATAAGTACATCATTAATTTTAATTATCTAATATTTATGCCTGTTATATATGTCTACTTTGAACAAACTAAATTAGAGGAAATTTTACATGTCAAAAAAGGGAATAGCTGTTAGGGTATATTGTCTAATTTGAACATATATGTTGAATAGGTTGACAACTAGGGCACAACTATCTATATATGGCTTTAAACGCCAGTATTTGCAAAAAATCGTTAAAATCACAATAGAGAGAATGAGAATGAGACGAATATCAGTTAATTTATATATAATTGTGCTTCAATGAAAAGGGGGGAAAAGTTTTGAAAGCTCTACAAAGTCCAAACAGAAACAAATGGCACTCCTTTTTGGAAAATCTAGTGATTCTATCATATAACAAAAGCTAAATTCGTTCCTAAACATTCATGTCAACAGAGATTATAAAAATTAAACAAAATTATCTAATTAATGGTACTAAAAAAAATAATGAATCATCATATAAGATTTTTTTTCGGTCAAATTTATGCTCTCTTAAAATTCATTTGTTCAATATCCCTCATTTATTAATTAATTAATTTAAGATTAAAGAAACACAACATATAGACTATTCGTATACATTTGAAAGAAGGAGCATTAATACTAATTAGTATTATAGGAAAATGTAAGCAATATTGTTGAAATGTTTATGACACAATTTTAGATTATGTAATAAATAATGCGAGTTTAAATGCTCAAAATTATCACGCGTCTCACGTAGCCTTATTTATATTTTTCTCATCACAAAATTACTCATAAATAATAAAACACAAAATGAATCCTATCGATTGATTATTCTTTCATAGAGATCAATTATCATCTTCAAGCTAAAGTTATGTTTCTATCATCGATCTATTTTTTTCTTGTGGCTTGAATCTAGTTTTTTTTAGTTCAAAATCTCATATATTTCAGATGTTAAAATGAAAACAACCATGGAGAAGAGATCTCATATAAATGTATAGATAAACATCAAAACCAAACATACAATCATACATTTGAATGTACATAATTAGATTTAGCACTAGATTAGCATAGATAAACATAGGATTTGTCTCTTTTCTAAAAAATTAAGAAAATCCTTGTCTCACCTTCGTCCTTGACCACCGTCTCAAAATCATTTTCCTCATTCATTTTCAGATTGGAATCAATAACCCTATAAAAAACTCCACAATAGAAGATTAGATATATTTGTGTGTGTATATATATATATATAAAACAATTACAAAAATTTGATAACCCAGAAAGAAAATTCAGTCACACCTACTTAAGAGCTAGAGAAAAGAAAAAAAAAAAAGCACTCAGACAGTGAAACTGTATTGGCAAATGGTAAGAGTTTATGATAATATCATTCTCTATTTATACTAAAAACATAAAAATAAAAAATGATTTAATTAATTTGTCTTTACTAAAGACTTTGGTCTCTGAGGGTCTACGATATTAATGAATGACACCTGCACTAAGATTCTTTCGTCTCTCTAATATAATCCTCTGCATCACACATCAACGCTGTTCTCTCAAGCTCCAATGACTGGCCTCCACGTCAGCTCTACCTCAAATGATGAATTTCAGATTTTTGACTATTGACTTTGACTTCATCACGATTGGTCTCTCGAGAATCCGTCGTGTATGTGTTATGTACTCTCTAAAGAATATTTTATTAATACGGTTACATTTGTCACTCACATTTATAATATGTTGTCAGAATTAATAAGAAGCCATATACGTAAATTTCTTTTCTTCTTTATTGACTGGTTTTTATGTAATTTTGGTATACACAATTCTCTTTCCCTTAAAAAAATGTGAGACAACCTCTATGGATAAATATGTAATTAATTTATTGTAAATATTTGTCCCTCATATGGTGTTTTATGTCTTATTAGGTTAAACTCTGTTAGAGAAATTTTTTATGTCGGGAAAAAGGTTAGGGGTATTTTGTGTAATTTGACTGTGTATTTAATAAGGTTGACAACTAGGGCAGAATTACCAGATATGATTTAAATCCCACTCAGTCTATTGCAAAAAAGCGTTAAAATCAAGGAGAATGTAAGTGAGACCAATGTTAAGTTAATTTATAATCGTTGAAGCTCTACAGAGTCCAAAAATATCCCCTAAAAAAACCTCCTCTGAAAAATCTAGTGATACTCACATAACATGGACGTTTCTTCATACTATTCATGTAATGGTACTATATAGATCATATTAAAGAATGATATTAATGATGTGTATCATAATAAGATTTTTTTTTCAACTTTTTTTTTTTGTCTTACAACAAATTTATGCTCTTCACATTCATTTGTTAAGATAATTATCCTTAATTTTAAAAGATTCACAATATTTAGACTATACGTACTTTTAATAGTGGAGTCATAAATCAACTAGAAAATTATTCTAGTAATATATTTAGGATAATGTATAAAAGCAGTGATAGAGGCATCATTAAAATATAGAGGGACTCTTTTTTTTTTTTAACAAAGATTATACGAATATATATATACAAAATATATAAATGTATACTTTTTTTTTCTTTAATTTTAGAGTGCCATTGATATATATATATATATATTATATTAAATTGTTTCAAAAACACATTGTACAAAAATATAGATAAAATAGTTAGGGGTCATGGCCACCACTAGTCCCTCTTAGCTCCGTCATTGTATAAAATATTAAAATTTATGGATAGATTAATAAATAACGATCAGTTAAATATTCTAAAAATGATGACGTGCGTGTTTGTAATTGTTTGCATTTTTCTATTTAAAAGTTATTATTGTATAAAGTTAATATCATAAAATATGCTAACCAATTAACTAGTTTACTTGTTGGAGTATTAAAACTTTGCCTAAAGTTTTCTATCATACAAGATTAATGAGTAGAGAATCAACAATATTCTCAATAATACTGGGTGCACATTTATATATAAGTCAAGCCTTCCGTAGAACATTACTACATTAAGATCTTTCCATATAAGAGGTTTTACGTCATTTATTAAAAAATGTTTTAGCATATAGTAGAATCTCTGTATAAGAATACTTTATATAAGAATAACATCTATTTTATTATAAAAAAAAATTGGTCCCAATTTAGGTTAGTTATAAATAAAAATAACTTCTTGCTAACTGTCTTTTTTGCTATTAACTAATTAAATATAAGCTTAAAGAAATTGCAAGAAGAACACAAAGATTTTATGTGGTTCATGTTATTAATTAACCCTAGTCTATGAGTCACTTGTATTAGAATTTGAGAAGCTTGGGGCTCTCAAGCTTCTATGGAGTTCAGACAGCATTTTAGCAATGCACTGAATACAATAGTTTGGAATCAATCCAGGGATCCTTTACAAAGTGTGTCCTAGCCCTATTTATAGATGGTTGATGACAATTCATTCACTTAATATGGATTTAACAACTAATAAATACACATTCTCATAATTAAGGAACTAGTGAGTCCATGCATATCACACGGGGCCCATTTACGAGATTACAACCCACAACTTTTTGGGGTAACATGTCCCTTATAGTATCAGGGGTAGCTGCACGTTTTCCCATGTCAGGCGGCGTCGTGAGACATCCTACTTGTCGCCTGTATGGTCTCGACACCACGACTTGGGTAACTGTAACATGTCATATAGCTGCTTGTGGTCCAGAGTCATTGTGCTTGATACCTGACACTACATTCCAGGCCCCGAGGATGGTCCTCGCAGACTCGGATGACTTGAATTGGAAAGGACTTAGAGGACACACTACAAGAAAAAAATACTTTCAATAAGACCGAAAAAGTATTATCAAATATATACCATAACACTTTTTGATGTGTTAAGGAAAGCGGTGTTATAGTAGGTCGGAGCACTTTGCATAACACTTTTCCATAGTTATAGACACGTGTTATGGTATAGCCTACAATAACACTTTTGTTGTGTTATTTTAATAGTTAGATAAGTATTTCATTATGCTATTTATAAATAGATTATATAACACTTTTTTGTACTTATAAAGTAGTGTTATGATACACTTTATAATAACACACTTTCTGCATTATAGAAAATAGTTTGCATAACATAATTTTATGCTTATAAACCAGTGTTATTGTAAAAGATACAATAACACATTTTTTGTATTATTCTAATATTTGGATAAGCTTGAATTATTATTATATAAACCTGTACATTATAATAATTTTTTATTGCTTTAATTCAAAACCGCTTCATTTAATATACTTAAGACACCCTTAACATTGTACAAATATATTTTTGAGTACCAATTATATGGTTCATAACACATATCACCAAATAATTGTGTCAAAATACATTCAAGATTATCTTAAAAATAATAAAAAAGTCTTAAGATATTCAACACGGCCTAATTAACATAAACAAAATATTCCCACAATAGTCAACAAAATAGTCTTAAATAGTTGCATATTCAAAAGTAAAGGTAGGAATTCATGATCTTCCAAATGTCAGCACACCAAAGCCTTTGGACTTGTAGCTTGGAAGAATTGGACGAGTGGCGCCTTTCGCAGGTGATGACAATGCATCCCCCACCATGCTTGTACTAGCAGGCGAATCATAGTAGGTAGAATCAGTTCCTATAGTTGCAACATCACTTAATATGTTGCTTAGAATATCCAAACTCCAGTTAGCCAAGTAACCAGGCCTTGAGATTTGAGTGCTTACTTCAATATCTCTTGAAAGCATTGCCACAACTCTATACATTGATGGCCTTGATGTTGGTGATGTTTGAGTGCATAAAAGAGCTACTCTTATGAGTCTTCTCACTTCATCTTCATCGAATTCTGATAACTTTGAATCCACAAGATCAGCTTCATTGTTTTGTTCTGGTAAGTTCCAAGCCTAGAGAAGCACAAATTAGTTAGAATTGGGCCTTGTTGTATTGTGAATCCATAGCCAAAACATATACATTGAATAGTAAGGAATTATGTACCCATTCAAGGTCTCTTCCAAATTAGGAGCAGAGTTCGGCCTGCCACTGATAGTCTCTAGCACCACAACACCAAAAGCAAACACATCGGCTTTCTCTGTAAGATGTCTGCGCATGGCATATTCTGGTGCAAGATAGCCACTGCATCATCATCATCATCATCCATTGTAATTTTTTGTTACATGATCATGCATAGAAGTAGGGTGACTAAATGTCTTCAATGATAAATTATCTTACATTGTTCCAACAACATGAGTACTAATGTGAGTCTTATTGTCATCACATCTCTGTGGATGATTCTTAGCCGTGACTCTTCATGAAGATATGCTAGACCTTTTGTTATACCTAAAAAAATGTCGAAACGTGTTGACCAATCTAGTTTCAAGCTATTGTTCCCTTATCATGCCTTACATAGACATTATTAGCCTTGTTTAGTACATGTAATTGTATAAGCAGCATGAGTGTTATTTTTATACCAAAAAGTGCTTGATCAAGACTCTTGTTTTCCAGATACTCGTAAACAAGAAGTTGTTTGTCTCCCTCAATACAACATCCATGCAATTTGATCAAGTTTCAGTGTTGGACAACAGATATTGTGGCAATTTCAGCCACAAACTGGCTCTTTCCTTGATGAGAAGTCATAGACAATTGCTTCACAGCTATCACTCTTCCATCATCAAGTGATCCTTGGTGAGAATGGAGTTGATTTAATGGAATGAAAATAATGAATTTGACATAGTAACATATAGTAACAAACAGTCAAAAAAACTTTTCTACTTTGTCAAATTGTATGCTTAAAATGTACTAACATCTCTTGTTCAAGTGTTATGAAAACTTTTGCAAACAAAATGAAAGTGATGAAATAATGACTTACCTTATAGACAGGTCCAAATCCACCCTCTCCTAACTTATTAGCAGAATCGAAATTGTTTGTCGCCGTCTTTAGTTCAGCATAACTGAAAGTGAAAGGTCTAACATCCATTCCCAAGAACTCTGAAAATGAAAAACAAGGCACCATATGTCATGGCTCTTAATGTTTATGTAGTAGACTATGATGGTTTTCTATTCTATTTCAGAAATTTATAGGATTATGCAACATGTTATAGTAACATTTTACCAACAGTAGGTTCAAGCAGTTTTCTTTTTACTGCTTGGAGGCTTGTTATTAACAGTAGGTTCAAAATATGTACAAAACAATAGTCAAAACTTGATACAAACTATATACATGAGAGGAAAACAAGTACTTATCAAATTTTTGTTTAATTCCGCATTACCTGCAGTAGCACTGATGGCTGAAATAGAAGGGCCATAAGTACCTTGCTTTGGTATGCAACAAGTCCCTTTCCCAGCCAAAAACAGATGAACTTCAAGGTAGTTTTCTGATACTTGAGCTGTGAATACTTTCTCCACAACGCGAAAAGAGACATGGCCTGCCTCTTTTCTGATATCAAAATTTCATTGAAGGCACTTCAATCCTGAAAGAATACCACTGAAAAAAATGACAAGCACAGCTATTAATAGCACATAAACCATGCAAAGAAAAAAGCACCAAGCATTAAAACCAACCTGTTGTTTGAGCTTTCAATTGTGAAGCTGTTCCCAACTAAGTTGCTTCATATTATCCAAAACAAAAGAAAATTAATTAATATTAGTATCCATGTTAGCTTATTCATTGAATGAAAAGAAGAGTAGCAACAAAACTAGTAAACTACTAACCTATGGAAGTAAACAAAAGTATCAAGCTAGAGGGTTTTTATCAAAAAAAGAAAAATGTTTTTTGAGAATTAAAAGAAATACAGGTGTAGATCTGGTTTATTGACCCAAGAAGGAAAACTCCCTACTAAATTGTTGAAAGACACATCTCTGCAACAACATCAGTTATGAGTGAGGAAATTGAGTAACAATAATATAAACTAAGTACACATGAACTTTTGATTTTGTTTTAGGTGATCGATTAAATAAATGAAAGTCTTTAGTTCAAGTTAATTAGTAGGAACTTACATATTGAGAAGAGAATGAACTTTTTGTTTAGGCAAAGTACCATTTATTTTGTTGTTCCCAAGAAACCTAATTAAGGAAAGCATAAACACCTACTTCAATAACCTTTAAGACTAGCAATTAAGGAGGTATGTGATACAACAAAATGGATATTTCATTTATTACAGCTTTGAGAGTGAACTCCAGTTGAAAAGAGAGTCTGGAATCTGTCCAATTGAGTTGTTGAAACTAAAATCCCTGGAAAAAGAATAGAATGTTGTAATTAAAGGATAAAAGCTTTTAAAATACAACATATGATGAAGTGTTCTATTGGAGTAAAAAAGAACAGCTTAAAAAGTTAGCTCCATTGGTATAATCAAAACTTACAACTGAGTCAAGTTTTGGTATTCTCCAATATTTTGGTGGAATTGAATAAGAGATATTGTTATTCCTAAGTACCCTGCAAGGTGTATTAACTAGTTTACATTATAATTTCAGAACAGTGAATAAAGAAAAGAGAATTGTGAGTATAAATCTTGTTGCTTACAATATACTCAGTGACTTCAAGCCCTTAATAAATTTAAGAGAAGATACAGTAATGACTTTTAACATTCTAGAAGATGCTTGTGGTAAAAATATAGTTTTTGTTTTTTCGCTCAAGTGACCACATCAACACAGGGGATCACAATTTCTATTTCAGCAACACAGAAGCATACAACAAAGAAAAAATGAAGCAAATACTATTTATTGGCAATGCTCACAATATGCATTTAATGGCTGAAAGACAAGTTGCTGCAAACAACAACAAGAATAATCTGGCTGCAATGCACATATTGCACAAACTATACCAAACTCATCTAACGCAATCAATCAATTATTTAGAAGAAACGGCTATAGATATTAGACCTCAAACTTTATATCCTGCTTTGTCTATCGCAGACAATGTCTTAACTGACTCCTAACCTTCTATGTCCTAAAAGAAGCCATAATGAATACAGTATAAAAATATTGTACAAGGGAATTGGAAAAGGAACTGTTGGCCTCCGTTTTAATCAACTATCAATTTAAAAGATGGTGCAGCTAGGCCTGAAGGCTATAAAGTAAACTTTAGAATTCATTTTGTTTACTCTTTTGACCGACCTTTTTTATGATTTGTTGTATAAGAACCTTAAAACTTTTACTCCATTCTCATTGACTGCTGTGTAAGTATTTCCATATTTTAATAAATAAAAGTGGGTAAAAACCTACTGCTTTGAACAAGCTGCTTAATCACCAAAATGATGATTTACAATAGCATAAACAATATCTCTGTGACAAACCCCTCTAAAGACTAAGACTTAACTCGTAAGCACATTCTGAATGAGCTATAACACCTCTTTCCCAGGAACAACAGTGACAAAAGTTCTACCTTCATTAAGAAAACTATAACCCGGGTCATCTCTCCATCACGTTCATACATATATATATTCATACATGTATCAACCACCTGAACAATGCCAATAAAAAACACACACAAAATCCAAGTATACCAACTACAGAAACTACAAATTAACTTTCTAAATTTCCAAATTTACAAGTGCATAAGCTAAAGATCCGAAAAAAATAACATATGGGTTTCATTCCATTCATTTAAAAAAAAAATACATCAAGCAAAACATCCTATTTCAACAGTAACCCGAATATCGAACCAAAAATTCCAGCCTACACATAGACATAGTACAGTTAAACGTCAAAAACAACAACTTAATCAAACACATATATTTATACGAGCATGCGTATTAAATCGTATAACTACAGTAACTAACATATTTTGAACAAGAGATACATTATTGGCCAATGTATCTCCATACAACATTACAAACTTGTTTGGAAGAGCCTATATGAATTACAACTAGTATAGTTAAACATATTTATTGAAAAAATAAAATAAAAAAAACATGTGCACAAGAGAAAATTTTTGCACATAACAAATGATTTCTCAATGTTATAATACATTAACAGTTCACTTAAGTGAAATAGTTGATAAATTCTTGAGAAATCCAATTTGTTTTATCTAGTTATTCTATAATGCTTGATTGAATATCCAAAGAAGATGTGGAATATATAATTTGATGCATAACATTCAATATTCACATGTTTCAATACATATAATAAGCAAAAAATTGTTTAATGCATTCTTATTATTGCCTATTTAATACACATCAACACTTTTGAAGCAAAAACTGTAAGGAACAATAAATCTATCAAGGAATTTTTACCAGTTGCATCTTTTAATGTTCAGCCCCAATAATCTTGACAAATAATAAGCTAGCCATGGTTCAAGATAACCTTTCCCTCGTTTCTTTGGGTCTGCACGCAAGAATAGACTAGGTTGGAATAAATTAAAAAAAAAGCGTCCATAATCCATAAATAAAAAAAGAGAAAAATCATAAGATATATACCGTTTTAAGTATTAACTACCCATGATCCATAAAAAGAGAAAATATGTGTATATCTCAGAGCATATCCAGTATTCATATTAAGAAAAAATACCCGCAACACATGAAAAAAGAGAAAAAAAAATCACAAAAACTAGTGTGTGAATGTTTAGAAAGTAACTAGAGAAAGAAGCTCTTGATCAATATTATCAAAAGAGCTAAAGGACTTTTATTTATACATTGTAGAGATGTACAATGAGAGCCACGAGTAAGGCAAGAGAAGTTAGTTACTAAAATACAGTTAGAACAACTAACAAAATAATAGCAGTAACTAATTAACATAAACCCATGACCAACAATATTAACTAACATTATGGAACCATGAATACTTCATAAAACAAAAATCTAATGAATAAACACACCAGCAATACAAGAGCATGTGCAATATTCATATTTCCTAAATATATATACACATCTAAAAGGCATAATCTATGACAACGGAAGAAAAAGAAATCCCAGACCAGATGCAATATTCATATATTTCATAAAATTATGCATAAAACAATATGAATCTACTTTCTCTAGTATAAGTATAGCAATAATATCACAAAGATATCTTTCAAGTATATTCTAAGCCTCAAAAGTTGCAAGTAGTGCTTATCATGAGGTATTGATATTTTTTCAGTTCATAAAGCAGTCTCACCAAATTGGCAAGAGCCCTCATATGAAGATGTTTAATTTTTTAATAATCTAATAATAACCATGGCAAAGAAAATGTAAAGATTTAGCAGCAATACATAATAATACTGCTAATCATTACTCAAATGGGAATATAAACAAAGCTTTGTTGCTTTGTGGAGAAATAGAAGCTTTATGAAGCTAATAAACTTGTGCATTTTCTCTCTTTGGTCCCGTTCAAAGGAAACATCACCCATGTATCTTTCAAGTATATTTGAGTGGATAACTAGAAACTATCAACTTAAGCTATGTATAAATATGAAGACAACCATGTATCAATACCTTAAGTGAAACACGTCGTGCAATCACCTGTCTCAATGCTGATAAGATTCCAGCACATATTGGAACAGTCATTGCTGCCACTACACCAAATACCTCTTTTTATAATACATAATTATAAGCTAATTGGAAAAGTATTATAATAGGTATAAAGTTAAAATGGAGGGAAACAAAAAAAAAATTTGGCTGGGTAAAGTTAAAATGGAGGGAAAAAAAAAGCTCAATTAATGTAAAAGCATTTTTTCACCCAATAAAATAAAAAATTTAGAAAAATAATATTAACCCTCGTCCATGTTTCTCTGAACCCTCACCTCTCTCTGAACCCTCCATCATTTCTCTCAACTTTCCCTTTCTCAATCGATTATCTTCAACAAATTTCCCTCTCTCACTCGATTGCAGTCATCCATCAACAGCTCCAAGGACTTGACCAAAAGAGAGATCTTTCTTCTTGGTGAAGAACTCTCCAACTACGTTGTGGGAAAATAATTGGTAAAGCCCTAAACTTAGTACAAATTATTATCTTTTGTTAGGATACATGTCTTCTTTTTCTGATTCCTTTATTTGGGGATATTCCAGAGGGGTTGTGTTGAGAGAGACATGAAGAGAATGGTGGGCATTCAGTGTTATAAAGGGATTAGACATAGGGAAGGATTGCCAAGCAGAGGACAACGAACAAGGACGAATGCTCGAACCAAGAAAAGTCATCTGCCTATTCCTCTTGCATTGAGGAAGAAATAGTTTCTGCTGTCATTTTCACTACCAAATTAGTCTAGGTTTTCATTTCAATCTTAGCCTTTTTCGAATCATTCTTATTTTGTTGAATACAAAAACATGAAATAAATTTCTTTAATAAGTCATGACAAGCTTCATTTTGTGACTAAAAAAACCTTCTTTCAAGTTAAATAGTAATCTGTGTTGGATTATCTTCTTTGATTTTTTTTTTGTGGCTATATATAGCAAATTACAACTCTCTAAGAATATGATCCACACTACCTTGATATCAGTCAAATTCAAGTTTCAACTCTTTATTTTCTTGTTTTGTTGAGATCATTGTTGGAACCCAAGTTACTGAGCAATTATTGGAGGGGTTTGGTCGTTCAGGTCTTAACTTTTAGGTTTTTCTTTTGATTGACATGATTTTGTTTTGCAGCGCAGTTTGTTTCGGTAACTACCAAGTACCGAACCAACCAATTTCTAATGATGAAAACATTGCCCGAACTGACATATTTTGTGCAGATTTCTCAACTTTACAAATTCTTACAAACTGTTTGGTGATTTGAGTTGAAAGAAGAATGAAACGATGGCATGGAAGACAAACTGCAACGAGTTAAAGAAGAAAACAGGAATCTCTCTGAACTCAACCTTTCAAGCAACATATCACAGAAGAATCTTGATGCACTTTGGTGATGGAAAGTCCACTCCTTGTCTTGATGTGCTCCCAAGACAGGAGAAGGGTTGCTCTGATCTCAACACCTCCACCTTCATCCATCGCATGATCCTTGCCGAGAAACCCAATCTCATCGTTTTCACTGGCAATATTCTTTTTTCCTTCTTCGTTTCTTTTTTACTGACTTGGTATCCTTAAGTTGGAGTTGTTTTTCTTTCTATAATTATTAGCAAAGTGATTTGTCTACTTTACAAAAATTTTTAATAGGGTTTGTATTTGATAGTGAGATTTTTAGCGAATAGAACTTTCTTTGCTAGCCATGAAAATTGACAACCCAGTTTTGAAAATAACATGTACATGATAATAGCTAGTTGGGTTGTTCAGTCCGTGACTGTAAGTCTTTACCTTGTGCTAGTTTGTTTTCTTAGAATTAATTATGTTTTAGCTCTGCTCTGTTAATACCTAGTTGCCCAATCGACTCAATCTCTTTTAACTGCCACTTGATCTTAATTTGGGGACCTATTTTTATATTGTGCAACAGGGGACCTATCTTTATATTCTCTTTCAGGTCTTGAGAATAAAATTAATAACTTAAGACTATTTTTTATGAGAGAAAATTAGTGTTGGAAAGATAAATAGAGATTGAATGTGTAAATCACATGCTAGAATAGTTAAATTTTATATATATAAATTTAGGATGTAACTTTATATTGACCTCTCTCTTTTGTTTTTTGTTTTTTGTTTTGGATCAAAACTAAGTAAACTCAAGATCGGTTGTACTACAATATGACATAGGAAATTTAGAAAAACATATATTAGAATAAGCAATAAATGATAGAGATGAATGCCACAATGATAAGTTTCTTTTCCCTGTTTGAGGGATAACATCATATAACATAATTCCTCATTCCTCATGTGTTGGTATAAGAAAGTATAATCTGTATATATATTCTTCTTGTTTTCCAAGTTTTAGACCACATGGCCCTAGCCATTTGCAGTCACATATTGGCCTATGGTTTGAATTTGGTCTTCTTGTCTTATATAACTGAACTATTCACGAACAATATCATCAAATCATTTTCTTTCTTATGCTATAAATGTTCAATTTTAATGATTCTATTTTTATATGAGTTGCATGACACAACTTTGTTTCAATGTTTCTGGTTTTAAAGAATTGTCCATTTGAGCATTACACACTCTAATATCAATACCTCATGATTAGCACTATCTGCAACTTTTGAGGCTTAAATTATACTTGAAAGTTATCTTTGTTATATTAGAGCTTTATTTAAACTAAAGAAAGTAGATTCATATTTTTTTAGCTTAAGTTGATAGTTTCTAGTTATCCACTCAAATATACTTGAAAGATACATGGGTGATGTTTCCTTTGAACGGGACCAAAGAGAGAAAATGCATAAGTTTATTAGCTTCATAAAGCTTCTATTTCTCCACAAAGCAACAAAGCTTTGTTTATATTCCCATTTGAGTAATGATTAGTAGTATTAGTATGTATTGCTGCTAAATCTTTACATTTTCTTTGCCATGGTTATTATTAGTACGTTCTCTATTATTAAAAAATTAAAAATCTTCATATGAGGGCTCTTGCCAATTTGGTGAGACTGTTTTATGAACTGAAAAAATATCAATACCTCATGATAAGCACTACTTGCAACTTTTGAGGCTTAGAATATACTTGAAAGATATCTTTGTGATATTACTACTATACTTATACTAGAGAAAGTAGATTCATATTGTTTTATGCATAATTTTATGAAATATATGAATATTGCATCTGGTCTGAGATTTCTTTTTTTTCTGTTGTTATAGATTATGCCTTTTAGATGTGTATATATATTTAGGAAATATGAATATTGCACATGCTCTTGTATTGCTGGTATGTTTTATTCATTAGATTTTTGTTTTATGAAGTATTAATGGTTCCATAATGTTAGTTAATATTGTTAGTCATGGGTTTATGTTAATTAGTTACTGCTATTATTTTGTTAGTTGTTCTAACTGTATTTTAGTAACTAACTTCTCTTGCCTTACTCTTGGCTCTCGTTGTACATCTCTACAATGTATAAATAAAAGTCCTTTAGCTCTTTTGATGATATTGATCAAGAGCTTCTTTCTCTAGTTGCTTTCTAAACATTCACACACTAGTTTTTGTGATTTTTTTTCTCTTTTTTCATGTGTTGCAGGTATTTTTTCTTAATATGAATACTGGATATGCTCTGAGATATATACATATATGGAAAAGTTCTCAATGGTTATTACCCACACATGGGTACCTAGATAAATGTGCAAATATGCTGACATGGCATGTAGGTGACTTGGTAGATCAAGTTACCAACAAGTAAAGATTCTTTTTTTTTTTTTTGCATTAATTTCGAAATTGGCTTTTTTTTTTGGTCATTAGGAATGGTGATTCCAACCAATAAGAGGTAAGCTCTCTTTTCAAGTTTTGAATTAATTTAAAATTTTAAAAATTAGGGTTTCATAATAAATGCACACTCATTTCTTAAATTCTCTCTTCTTCTTCTTCTTCTTCTTCTTCTTCTTCTTCTTCTTCTTCTTCTTCTTCTTCTTCTTCATTCAAAGTAAAAAAATAAACATAAAAAAATCAGAATTTCACCATCATTTTCGTGAGCATGTGAAGAAGAGAAAGAAGAAAAAAAAAACGTGTGAGGAAAAAATAGAGGGGGAGAGAGAGAAAATGCATGGGAGTGGAGGGGAAGGGGATGAAGAATAAAAGAAGTAGATCTAAGGATTTAGAAGGAAGGGTTGGAAAGAAGAGAAAAAATTTTTATGATAACTCATTGTCTCCTAATCGAATCAGGTCAAAATTGCTTTTAGATCGCGCTCGTCGGTATAGATCTCCTATGAAAATTTTGGAGTCGTCCTCTTCAATATTCGAAAGTAGAACTCGACGTTGTCTTCATAGTGAGTCTTATTGTTCTTTTTGTAAGGTAATATCTTCATATCTATATATGTGTCGTGAGATCTCATTTTATGTTTATGTTAGAACACTTCGATTATATTTTTCTAAAATATTTTTTCTATTTAAAAATTAGGAATATGAAAACCATGTATGTGTAGATGAGGTAGACCATGATGTTTCTATCCCACCATGGAGTTTTGTCATACCTGATGAAGATGGTGATGCAATGACCATTAATATATCATCAGATGTAAACAAAGGGAACCTTCAAATTCTAGACCATGTAAAATGTGTATGTATTATTTTTTATTATTATTATTTTAATTATTTTTGAAATTTTATATTAGTTTATTTTTTACAAGTTGGGGTGGCAAAAGTAAATGATTTGCTCACAATGGTTGTTGGTTTGCAAAATATTTTGGTTACACAGATCCTTGAATCTAAAGATAGGTTAAATGGTTCAAATAATATAATCCATCAACTTCGTCGTCGTCTGGTTGATATATCTTAATTAATTTCATAATTTTACAGTATGAAACATTATCTAGTTGGTATATGTTTATTTAATTTTATTTATTTGTTTATTGTTTTGTACAGCAACTATGTGAAGCATCTCAAATATCTGAAGACCGTAATCAAGATATCATTGATAGTAGCAATGTAATCAATAAATAGGGAGATGTGGACTAGTAATTTGGTTTACTTTTGTATTTTTATATTGTTGATCGAAATAAGTTTGTTTAATTTCCAATGTAGCATTTTAAATATTATTTGGTGTAAGTATATGTAATTTCCAATGAACTAATTGAAATATTTTTTTTAATTTCTTTAATGTATTAAATTTTAATTTCAAAATTATTATTTCAAATTTGAGATTTTATTATTTAAATCTTATATTGGAAATCACAACTAATTAATGATTTTTTATGTACCCTAAAATAATGGATGACTATTGGTTTTTCTAAAAATAATAGAACATCAAAACAAAAATAAGAAATAAATATTTTCATATTACAGTATAAAATACAAATTTAAAAAGAAAAAACAACTTTGATTTATGCCAAAGTACTTTGATTATAAGTAAAATGAATCAATACAACTCTTCATTTTTTTCCCAAAAAATGTTAACTTAATTAATTTTATTTTTTCCATAAACTACAAAACAATACAACTTTTCAAATTTTCTATTATCAATAAATGAGCATTTATTGATAAGATTACATCATAACCAATAACTATTGATATTCTTTACCTTGAAAATATATTTTTTAATTGAAACTTTTTTTAAATCATTATTTTCGGCATGCACTAATTAAAAAAAAAATCGGCTAGCATTAAAAAAACTATTTTAATTTTTTAAAAGAAGCATCTCTTTGTATTCTCTTGGGAAAATCAAATTATGCTGTTTTGAAATTAGATATTTAATCATTAGTCCTATATTGCCCAATAAGGAATCTTATTCATTTAATATAATTGGTTAGGTAATTTATAAAATCCATTAATTTAGAGATTGCTTAATGGTAAATTGTTAATTTTTAATTAAAATTTTATATTGAAAACCGAAAATTAATATACAATTTCGGCATTAATTTAAAAAAAAAATTGGACAATTTCACTCCAACAAAATTATTAACATTATTAATAAATAAATAATAATAAGATTTTATCTGAAGATCCGAAAAGAAATAAAAGTTTCTTTTCATAACAAATCCTCATAAGAAAATGTCCATAACAAAAATTAAGACATAATAGAATAAAAATATTATAGTAAGACCTAAGGAAACACATAGAAACAATAAATTTAAAAAAAAACACTTGAAGCATTTTAGAAATTGTCATTCTTCTTTGTCATCTTCTTCTCCTTCTCCTTCAAATATTTCTCCCACACCTCGTTCTTTTTCCTCTCTGCATCAAAATAGTTGGCCACTGATTCATGTAGAGTTTCCATTGCAAAAGTGCATCTTTTCATCTCTCGAACAAATTCATCCATGTTGTTCTTCAATTCAAGTAGACGACTGATATTTTCATTAAATTTTTGGAACATAATATCGAAATATATTACATTTGGATTGTACTCTAGTTGAGCACCAAGTGGATTTACATCTTTCTCACCACCGCTAAACTTCTCAGTCTTGATATTCTTCAATTGAGACTTTGCATCATTGTCAAACTTCTCAACCTTGATCTTCTTCAATGGAGAATTTACTTCATCATCTTTAGAATCAAAGGGTGAAGAGTTATCTTCATTCTTTGAATAGGTTGACTCTGATATGTTGATGATAGACATGGTAGTTGAATGTTTGTAAAACTTGATTTTTTTTTTTAAAAAAAAATAGGACAATCGGTTTGGGTTATATGGGAATATATTTATAGTGTGTGTTATGAAGAAACAATGCAACCTTTCACATTCTTAATAAAATATTTTGGATTTCTTTAAAATAAATAATAAAATATTATTGAAAGAATAAATAATTAATATGTGGTAACTTCCTAATGTAAACACTAATCATGCATTCACATTAATTAAATATTATTTCTATTTTATAAAAGAGACCCATTAATTTCGGCCACCTATATTTTAATAAGCAATTTCACAAATTAAATGCATTTAACAAAAAACAAAAAAAAAATTCAAAAACCGAAAAAATAATAACAATATTAAACTATGTCATTTAATACAAGAACCACACTTTCTTAATTTAATGAATAAATAATTAATATGTTGTTACTTCCCAAATGTAATTAGTAATCATGTAGCAACATTTAATTTAATATTGTCTTTTTGAATCATGTATCAATAAATTTTGGCTACTACCAATTTTTATAATTTAATATTAAATTTTTAATAAAAATCACCCATTAATTTCAGCCACTACAATTTTAATTACAAATTTGACCAAATAAATGCATTAAAAAAAACAAAAAAAATTTCAAAAACCGAAAAAATAATAACAATATTAAACTATGTCATTTAATGCAAGAACCACACTTTCTTAATTTAATGAATAAATAATTAATATGTTGTTACTTCCCAAATGTAATTAGTAATCATGTAGCAACATTTAATTTAATATTGTCTTTTTGAATCATTTATCAATTAATTTCGGCTACTACCAATTTTTATAATTTAATATTAAATTTTTAATAAAAATCACCCATTAATTTCAGCCACTATAATTTTAATTACAAATTTGACTAATTAAATGCATTAAAAAAATAAATAGAAAATAGCATTAATAATTTAAGACACTTAATACAAATACCACAATTTTTTAATTTAATGAATTTTAAAAAAATAAAATTAAATAAAAATTTGATAAGATGAAACTGTATAATTTTATTATTGGTAGATATTTACAAATTTAATTAATTCTTATCCTAAACTAAAAAAAAAATCGAGAATTTAATAAATCATTAAATTATAGTATTGATTTGATTTTATTAATAATGAGAATTATTTTAATAATACAAAACGAAATTAAAATTAAAAAAACCTTAATTGAAATTTTTAAAATAAAAATTTGTTTGTTGTTTCAAATTAAAATATATATATATATATTTGTATATTAGGGACATTATATTTGCACTCCAATAATATATAAAGACACTCCATTAATTAAACAAAAAATTAATTTTATATTCATTTCTAACACTTTTTCTCAAAAAAAAATTATTGACATTATTTAATTTTTTTTTGTTAATTTCAAAAAGCTTATTTTATATTATTTTCATCATTATTTTTTAAAAATAATGTCTTTTTTTATGAAAAAGCCTCTTATTTTAACAAGTTTTTAATATATATATTTTAATATTATTTATTTAAATATTTTTAAAAAATATTATTTATATGTATTGTTTAAAATATGAAAAATAAAAAAATTAGAAAAATGTAAGCACAAGTTGAAAAAAAATATAATGCACTGTATATTATTACATATAGTATAGGTTATCTCGGTGACTAGTGTACGTTGGAACGGTTCACTATGTCATAATTAGGTCTGCTTAGTGCAATGTTATCTAGTAATAATTTTTCAGGATCGGATCCCCTTCTAAATTCACTACTATATCTTAGTGAAATGTTATCTAGTAGTATTTTTCGGGATCGGATCCCCTTCTAAATTCACTACTCTATCTTACTCAGCATGACAACTATATGAGACCCTAGCGGTAGTATTGGTTTACTAGTGTACGTTGGAACGATTAATTATGTCATAATTAGGTCTGCTTAGTGCAATGTATCTAGTAATAATTTTTCGAGATCGGATGCCCTTCTAAATTCACTACTATATCTTAGTGCAATGTTATCTAGTAATATTTTTTCAAGATTGAATCCCCTTCTAAATTCGCTACTATATCTTAGTGCAATGTTATCTAATAATATTTTTCCGAGATCGAATCCCCTTCTAAATTTCTTCTTGTCACCCCATAATTTCAAAATTTGTGTGTAAATTAAGCTTTGAAAAACAAACCAAGTAATTTATTTCCCTCCATTTTGAAATTTGAATTTTAAAAATCATGATCCTTAATTTTAGGGTTAATTTTTTATTCAATGTTATTTTCAAGGCACATGGCGGCCCTCTCTGCCATGGTGGCAGCCTCGGCCTACAGCTGCTTACCCCTGGGCTCCTTGAGCTCAGCCTTCGCAGCAACCAAGGTGACATGCGCAGCCTTTTCGCCTTCTTTGGCAGCCGTCAAGGCAACCTTGGCACTTTGCTCTTGTTGTTGAGCAGATGTGAGAGCGGCCTGAGCAGTATGGAGCTCACCCTTGAGCTCGTCAGTCCTGGCCCTGGTCCGAGCTATGCTGCGGTGTAGAGCCAAAGCCGCCTGCAAAGAAATAAAGAGAGTAAGGCACATGCTGGGAAGAAAGCAAAGGAATTTAACTAAGTAAGCTTACCGTGAGGTTCATCCCCAGCACAGACTCTATGACATTCTCGGGGCTCCTCACCTCGATCTCCCTCAAGTCCCTCAGGTTGGCCTTATAATAATGCTCCACCGTGTAGCTCACGGTCTCATAGACCGTCCCTCGGAAGGTGTCTGGGATTTTCTCCAGTTCTTGGGCATTAATCGGGATGCGCACGATGGGAGCGGGGACTGACGAAGTTCCAGCTAGTGCCTCCTGTTCCCGAGTAGGGGCTGGAGGTCGCGGGGGAGGTGGAGGCATACTCCTTGTGGAGGTGGGGATCTGACTTCTCCCCTTGGTGGGGGACTTGGAGGTTGTCCCGGAGGCAGGAGTCTTCTTGGTCAGCTGGGATCTCTTGACCAATGGCCCGGATGGTCCGGAGGAAGGGTTTCCCCCCTGGAAGATGGATTGCATGGCGCTATCTCCAAGTTGTGCCATCTCCTCGCCTGAAGGTGTATTGAAAAAGTCCTACTCTCCGAGCTGGAGGAGGAATCTATTGCCACGACCTCCGACCTTGGAACTTCTATAAGGGAGTCTAAGGTTATTACTTCACGAATCAGAGAGGGTTCTGGGTCTGGATCTACCTCAGGACTGGACTCATCTACATATTGTCTAAGTCCTAGAGCGACTACACCCTCCAGAAGGGAGGGCCACGACCTAAGGTTGGTCACGTACTCCTCGAAAGGGAAGTTAAAAGCCCCCGCTATGAAGATCAAAGATGACATCATAGGTCACGAGCAGGGGCTTGGGGGGAAAATGTACGCCCTGAATATCCGCACACACTTTGGCGGGCTAGAACAGGGCCTAAATCGATCTGCCACGTGTCAACCGTCCACTCGGAGCTGATCATTACGGACCCCTAAACAACCAGCCCGAGCTGAGGGATCATTTAGCTGCTCCGTGCGTAGAGCCATTGTGTCGACATAATAGAAGCCACGAGCTAGCGCCACATTAAGCTCGTGGTGCATCAGGGGTCTGACACCCCCGAATCCTTATAAAGTCAACCACGTAATATAAACGTGCATATACCAGACATCATGTGTCTGTTCCATTCCTGAATTCTCAGATACGCAGTATAAACGTGCGCGTTTAGACATCCCACGCCTGATTTGGGCCATGCGACCCATTACCCATCTTTACCTATTGATTAGACCACACTTCACTGTAATGTTTAGGAATTAATCATCGGTGTCACATAAATGACATGATGGATGAAGAGATCACAGGATGACCCCAATACCTACTCAGAGATCAATCTCCTATAAATACCGAAACCCTGGGTAGTGCAAGGGGTTGGCTTCTTCTTGAAAAGCAAATACTTTGTAAGAAATAGTAAGGAAATATCAATAATATCGACTGGTGGACTAGGGGGGATTTTAACCTCCGAACCACCTAAAAAATGAGTGACCATCTTTTCCTTGCAATTAATCTCCACATTATAGATTACTATCATTTTCATATTACGGTTTATCAATCAGCACTAATCCATCATATTTATCCGTATAATTATCTGTTGGCGAAAAACCGCGTCATCAGTTCTAATCACCAAATTACCCCGAGACTCACCCTGAGGCTCGAAACTAACCCCGTTATGACTAGATCGATAACTTGCATTCCATGATCGTCTCATGTCGAATGGCTTGAACAAATCCACATATAATGTGGTATTATTTATAATTCACCCACATGCATGAAAATACACAATCACGCCCTCAACGGGCCAAATTACCAAAATGCCCTTATAATAAAATGTGGACCCATATGCATGCATTTTTCATCATATCATAATATAATTCACATAAACATACATATAATCATTTAATAACATCAATTATGGCCCTCCCGGCCTCCTAATCAAGGTCCTAAACCTCATTAGGAAATTTGGGGCATTACAACAACTATCTGAGACTCTAACGGTAATATTGGTTGACTAGGATACATTGGAACGGTTCATTATGTCATATTGAGGTATGCTTGGTGCAACGCTGTCTAGTAATATTAGTTCGAGATCAGATCATCTTCTAAAGTCTCTACTGTCTTAACTAAAAACCTATAGGAGAACTATCCAAGACTATGCGATACTTAGTAATATAAGATCAATTTGGATCACCTTCTAAAGTCATAACTCTATCTTACTCTATAGGATAACTATTTGAGACTCTAGCGGTAGTAATTGTTATCACGGTGACTATGGTACATTGGAACAATTCATTATGTCATAATTAGGTCTACTTGGTTCGATGTTTTTTAGTAATATGAGATCAGGATTGGATCACATTCTAAAGGAACATGTATATTAAGTGTAACTCTAGGTATATCTTGTTGGGTAAATATATATCTTTTTTTAACATAACTTAGAATTTTGTTCTTAAAAGAAATAGTTTTACTCATTTCTTTTTTTTGAAAAAATTGCCAAATAAAATTTTAATGTACATTACATGAATCTAAAAAATTCAATCCAAGATTACCCTAAAAAATGAAACTAACAATAGATTAATCACCCTCAACGAAAAAATTTTGTATACATGTACACGTACGTTTGGCCTTATTATTTTTAAAAAATAAAAAATAACAATAATAATTTATGCAATTTAATACAATTAGCACAATTTTTTAATTTAATGAATTTAAAAAATTGAAATTAAGTACAAATTTGATAAGGTAAAACTTTCTAATTTTATGATTGAGAGATATTTAACAATTTAATTAATTTTTATTAAGAACCAAATAACTTTTGAGAATTTAATAAAACAACCAAAATATAATATTAACTTAAATTTATTAATAAACAAAATTTAATTTATAATTTAATTATCGCTTATTTAAAATCTAAAAAATAATATTCTAAATTAAATAATCATATCAATAAAAATTATGATGGTAACTTATCCATGTCACCAAGTGACCACTATTTATCTTCCCTATGTTTTTATCATGTAACATATTTCAACCACTGTTATTAATTGTACCTATAATTTTTATTAAAAAAATAATAAATTTTAATCTTTTATTCTCTCTATTTTATTTTAACACACAAGTTTTTTCTATATATTTATAGATCTCCTCCTCTTATATTCTCTACACATCTCATCTTTTGCTTATAGTTATAATGAAAAAGTAACCATTCTAGCCCACAATTATGGCTCCTCCTGAAATTCTAGGAGAACCATACTACCAAATAGTAACAGGTGATACTAATAACACCATCAAACTAGGTGAAGGTTTCGATTATTTCTTTATCATTACCATTTTCGCAAAAATTTCATGCCATCCACTGACTAGTAGGGAACCAAGTTTTCCAAATTGGATGGTCGACAACGGCATGGAAGACTCTATTTGTTGCGATAATATTGTATTTCTTTCACGATAAACGTTGATGGCCAATGACAATAATCATGCCAAAGTTATCATTGACGAGATGCTAGGTGAGACCTATCTCCATCCTTCTATATTTTTTCTTTCTAATAAAATTATTGATCACGCTCGAAAGATGTGGAACAAAAAAGATTTTAATTTTTGTGTAAAAGTGGATATTCATGTTTTTATTTATGATCCTCCTCCACAACACGATTCTAACATTGATGTTAATGTTGACAGTGAAGATTACATGGATAATATGACTATTAATCTCGTGGCAGCAAGCTAGCAGACCATTGAAAGATTAGAGAAAGTTTTGAATAAAGATGTTCAAATTGTATGTTCTGTTTGCTTTGAGAATGTTCATGTTGGTTTGGAAGCTACGAAGTTACCTTGCACACACACATATCATGATAAATGTATTGTTCCATGGCTACAAACTAGCAAATTTTGTCCAATATGTAGATTTGAGATAGTTTAAAAAAAATCATTTTTATATTTATTACACAAATTTCGGCATTTATAAAATCATATTATATACTAATAATTCGATTTATTATTTACAATTTTGAAAATGTGGGAACATTTGAATTTCAATATTCATAGAACAAAGCATTGCATGTTTCATTAGAAATACAATTTTTCATTTGAAAGTGACATATTCATCTTCCCAATAAAACAATAAAAATAAATATAATAGTTATATATTTTCATAAATGAATTAATCCACATTTATTCTACCAACACAACTTTATGTACACTTATTAAACGACATGTTCAATTTAAAAGGCAAAGGTTCATAGAACCTATACGTATTTTTGAAAAACCCTATTTTAATGCAAAAAATAAAATAAATTCAATAATATTTTGAAATTCATAATTTTTTACATAAAAAATAATTATTATGGATGTAAATTGTTCAACTTCTCATATTAATTTCCTTAATTCTCTCATTTTTTATTCATTATTAGTTGTTATTATCTAAATCCTATTATCATGTTTAAATATAATACAATATTTAATATTTTCAACCACCGCATTAATGATATTAAATGCTATTATAATTTCAAAAAATTTAAGATTAGTTCTATTGTTTAAACATTCTGGTGACTCTTCATGTCATGTATGTTTAATTAAAAAGCAAAGGTTCATAGAACCTACACATATTTTCGAAATTATCTATTTTTTCACCAAAAATTCAATCATAATTTTCCAATACGATTATCAATACATTTATTACACTGCATGAATAATTAAAAAGAAAATGTTCAAAGAAGCACACATATATTTTGAAATTTATATTAAAGAAATTATAGAAATTTCTTAAAATTACAACTTTTCAACTTCCCATAAAAACACATACATTTAAAAAATTTATAACAATTATATTATCATACAATAATTAATTTCTTTAATTCTCTCATTTTTTGTATGAATTTCGAAATTAATTAATAAATGTTATTGTGTAACTCCTATTATCATGTTTAAATATAATATAATAATTTCAAATTTTCAATCACCCCACTAATAATATTAAATGCTATTATAATTTCAATTTTTTTAAGTGAAGTTCTACTGGTTAAACATTCTGGTGACTCTTCATGTCATGTGTATTTAATTATAAGGCAAAGGTTCATAGAATCTAGACATATTTTCAAAATTTCGAAATTATATTAAATGCTATTATAATTTCGAAATTTGTAAGTATCAACTTTTCAACCACCCCACTAATTATATTAAATGTTATTATAATTTCAAAATTTGTAAGTATAAACTTACTAGTCAATTATTTTGATGATTTTTCATCTCATGTGTGTTTAATGTCTGTTATACCCAGATTTCGAGCCATGTTAATTATGACCTCGAAAGTTGGATTCGCAAATAAGTGGACTCATAAGGTTGGAAGCAAGCTCCAGGATCATATGCCGAGCTTGCAGGATATGGACGATCTCGAGTATGGTGACCTCGAAGAGTCCATGTTCTCGAAAGATAGCCCCGGGAACACATCCATCTTCGGAGACAACTTCGGATCAGGGTTCCCGAGCTCGACGCGCATACGATCTCGAACAGATTGGGTGACCTCGGAAGATGTCTCCAGCTCGAAAGGTGACAGGAAACCTGGGAGACTAAAGCCTTAGAGATACGCAGTAACCACATTGAATATCTACAAGTATTATAAATATGAGATGTAATCCTCATTTATTAATGTAAATCCCCTAGAATCGTGGGATATTATTTGATCAGTTATGTGTTTCCTAGTCTTCAGGGACGTTTCCTTTTATATCTGATTATAGGCATTTAAGGTCATTTATTTTATTCACAAAAAGAGTAACTACCCAAAATATGTGGGATAGTATTCTGCATCCTTCTCTATAAATAGAGAAGCCATGCGCCATTGTAAAGGAGGGAAAATTCTCATCCTTGAGAGAAAACTCTGAAGAATTCATGCTTAAGAATTTTCAGAGATAATCTTGAGTTTAATAACAGAGACTCGTGGACTAGGCAGATTTAACTGCTGAACCACGTAAAAATCGTGTGTTTGATTTGTTTTATTGTATTTGGCCATTATCTATTATTGTTTTTGTGCTCTTCTTTCACTGTTTGACGAAAAACGGCGTCAACAGTTTGGTGCTTTCATTGAGAGACTTAAGCATTCATCCCTGAGAGATTCATGGCCACGAACAATCAGAACACGCCTGATGAAGGTTACCCAATGCGTCCTGGAAAACAACCAATGGAGAACCCGGATGCTGAGGAGAGAAGTGGGTCTTCTGATTCTCAGGGACCACCGCCTCCACCAAGGGATGAGGACATGTACTACAATCCAGAGCGTTACGTTCCTATTGTAGAACTGGAAAACCGGCAGTTAAAACAGCTGTTGGCAGAGGCCAACAAACGGAATGAGGAGCTGACTAGGATAGCCGCAGAGGCGTAGGTGGCTCAGCCCCCGCCTCCGCACGAAAACCAAGTCCCTCCTCCAAGGGACGTGCATGTTCCTCCCCGGAGGCCCCGTGGGCGGCCACGAAAGGATGCTGCCACAAGGAGGCCGACTCAACCTTCGGCGCCAGCAGAGCCATCTGCTCCTCCTAGGCCCCAGAGGAGTACCCGAGCTCGGGTCCCACCTAATCCACCTGTGGAAGTGCCTGCAGGAACTGAGAATAACCGAACTCCTGCCGAGGCTCGGACTCAGGTTCCTAGTAGTGCACCGAACGCGACTGACCCATCTCGGGCAAATTCTGGACCCTCTAGGCCGAGGCAAGGGCGACAGCCACCGTCGCCTATACGGTTCCCTCCGTCTCCCATAAGATATCCTTCACCTCCCCGCAGAAATGCTCAACATGTTCGAGATCAGGATCAAGGGCGTACGAGGGAAAGACAAGGAAACAGGGAGACATTCCAGGAACGGAGAGGCGCACCCTCTGAGAAAAGTCAGACGTCTCGGTCTCGCACTGCGGAGACAAGGCGACATGGGAAGAATACATCACAAAATGACCGATCAATGAGTTTCACCAGTGACGAGTCCGGAGAGACCAGGTCCGTCAGTAATCACGACCGAGGTCGTAAAAATACTTGAAGTCTCAAGAATCGTCATGACTTATGAATTCATCTAAATCAGAGTAGGGGGAAGGAAGATCAGACAAATCCGGACCTGAGGGATCGCTTGAATAAGCGTAGAGATCCCTCACGGAGACACGAGCCTGGAATCACGATCAATGACAGTCAATTCCAGACAACACCTCCTACTGACCCAGCCCAAGCAAGGATCGATCAGCTCGAAAAAGCCTTTAGGCTTTCAAAGAATGAACGAGGAAATGGTCAATATGAGGACTCTGATGAGGAGCTCGAGCCGTTTGCTCCACATATTTCCAACACCCAATTTCCTCAAGGATTCCGGATTCCTCACGTCCCAGCGTTTGAAGGAACAACCGACCCATGTAGTCACCTGAGTACATTCAACACAATTATGAGAGCCAGTAACGTGGGTTACGAGCTCAGATGCATGTTGTTTCCAACATCATTGGCAGGACCTGCCAAAAGTTGGTTCGAAAAGTACAAGAAACACTCAATAACTTCATGGGAACAGTTGTCTAAAGACTTCAAGAAGCAGTTCCGAGCTATGGTGGGAGTCAGACCAGAGGCATCCACTCTGACCAACGTCCGACAACAGCCAGGCGAAACACTGCAAAGCTACCTGACGAGATTTAATCTGGAGGTCGCCCGAGCTTGAGATGTGGATGACAGTGGGCACCTTATGGCTATCCGAGCTGGTGTTTTACTCGGAAGTGCCCTTTGGGATGACATGCAAGGGAAACCGGTGAGGTCAATAACCGAGTTTAACAGACGAGCGCAGAGGTTTGTCAATGTAGAGGAGGCGAGGTCAACTCTCAAGGCGACCTCGCAGACCGAAACTACAACGATAAACATTAACTCCGCCTCAACCTCGGCTGACCCAGCAGCTCCGCAGCCTACCTCGGAAAATCCCTCAAAGAGGAAAAAGAGCGAGGGAAATAACCCCGAGGCTGAGGGAGGAAAGAAAAAGAAAGGAGAGAGGTATTTCTTCATGTATAAAGTACACACCGAGCTCAACGAGTCTCAGGAAAACATATACCTGGCTAATGAAAACCAGGTTCCCTTCAGGCGTCCGGACCCAATGAGAAATCAAAAATCCAAGAGGGATTCCAGTAAGTATTTCCGGTTCCACAGAGACACCAGACACACAACTGATGAATGTCGACAGCTGAAGGACGAGATCGAAGGGTTGATCTCGAGAGGTTACTTCCGGCAGTATGTCAAAAACCAGAGTACTGGACAGACTACTACGAGCCAGAGAGTAGCCGTGCCTTCGACGGCATAAAGTAATAACTCCCGACCTCGGGAAGAAGACAGGCCCCCGCCGATAGATGGAGAGGACGTGATAACCATCTCGGGAGGGCCTCATCTCGTAGGAGGGGGCAGAAATGCTCAAAAGAGATATGTAAACGAGCTGAAGACAGGGGACGGGTCTCCTTATGAACCCGAACCTAGGGCACCGAAAAGCCAAAGGATTGAAACACAACCGATAACCTTCACTGAGGAGGACGCTTCCCATGTTCAGTTCCCTCATCATGATCCATTGGTTATTACTCTTCAGCTTGCCAACAAAAGAGTCTGCCGAGTTCTCATAGAAAATGGGAGCTCGGTCAACATTCTTTATAAAGCGACCCTCAAGAAAATGGGACTCTCCCTTCACGACCTAAAGGCGTGTGCAACTACTTTGTACGGCTTTTCAGGAGAAGGAACTGCCTGTATGGGATCCATTGAACTCCCTGTGACCTTGGGAGACTATCCGGTCTCGGTGACCAAGATAATGGAGTTCGTGGTAGTAGAGTTACCATCTGCCTACAATGTACTACTCGGGAGACCTGCCCTGGTCTGGCTGGGGGCAATTTCATCTGTGAGGCATCTGGCCCTTAAGTTCCCAACTCCAAGCGGGGTCGAGACATTAAAAGGAGATCAATTGGCAGGAAGGGAATGCTATAGCATTTCTTTGAGGGGAAAGAAACAAACGAGCGCTCAAACACTCGCTATCATACAAAATAAAGATGGAACAATCTTAGAAATTTACGAAGAGATTGACCCGAGGATTGAGGAGAAAGTTGACCTCGAACCTTTAGAGGAGCTCGAAGAAATTCAGCTCGAGGAAGCTGATCCCTCGAAGAAGGTGAAGGTCAGAAAACACCTCCGAGACGAGGCAAAATAGCAATTAATTTGCTTTCTGAAGAAAAACCAGGATGTCTTCGCATGGTCACACTCAGACATGGTGGGGATAAGCCCGAATGTTGCAAGCCACGCATTAAACATAGACAAAAGCTTTCCCCCAAAGCAACAAAAGCGAAGACAGCTGGACGAGGACAGAAAGAAAGCATTAAAGGAGGAAGTTGACAGGTTAAAAGCAAACCATTTCATTAGGGATGCCTTTTACCCTGACTGGGTAGCCAATCCAGTGTTGGTCCCAAAGCCCAATGGGACATGGAGAACCTGTATTGACTACTCGGATCTCAACAAAGCTTGTCCAAAAGACTGCTTTCCGCTGCTAAGAATTGATCAACTCGTGGATGCCACGGTGGGGCATGGCTTGATGTCATTCATGGATGCATATTCTGGATACAACCAGATTCCCATGCATGCCCCCGACCAAGAACATACGAGCTTCATCACAGATAAAGGGCTATACTGTTATAATGTTATGCCGTTTGGGCTCAAGAACGCTGGAGCTACATATCAGCGACTCGTAAACATGATGTTTTCAGAGCAAATAGGGAACAACATGGAAGTTTATGTTGATGACATGCTTGTAAAGTCTCAACTTAACAAGAACCATGTTGATGACCTCGAAGAGTGCTTTGGCGTGCTCAGAAAATACAACATGAAGCTAAATCCTCAGAAGTGCACTTTTGGGGTATCTTCGGGAAAATTTCTGGGTTTCATTGTCAACTCTCGTTGAATCGAGGCTAATCCCGACAAAATAAAGGCCCTGATTGATATGCCTTCACCTCGGAAGCATAAAGATGTCCAAAGCTTGACTGGCAGGATGGCCGCCCTGAGCAGATTCATCTCGAAGTCAACGGATCGTGGCCTTCCATTCTTCAACTTATTGAGAGGAAGTAAGAAGTTTGAATGGACAGAGGAGTGCGAGATAGCCTTTCAGGAGCTCAAAAGACACCTCGCTGAACCACCCATCCTGTCAAAACCCGAAACGGGAGAAGTATTGTACCTATACCTCTCGACCGCAGAACATGCGATAAGCGCGGTGCTCATTCGAGAGGAAGAGAGGGTGCAGAAACCCGTCTATTACATCAGTAAGAGATTACTGGGGGCAGAGTCAAGGTATCCATTGATGGAGAAACTCGCCCTCAGTCTAATTCATTCGTCTCGTAAGCTCCGCCCTTATTTTCAGGCACATCCCATCCATGTACTGACAGATCAACCACTTAGGCAGGTCCTGTCTAAACCAGAGGCGTCAGGTCGACTCCTTAAATGGGCTGTTGAGCTCGAACAGTTCGAGATCACCTACCATCCAAGAACGACCATTAAGGCACAAGCATTGGCGGACTTTATAGTGGAATGTACTGGGATAGCCGATGATGAGGTAATAACCACAGCCCACGAGCTATGGAAACTTTACGTCGACGGCTCGTCAAATGAAAATGGAGCGGGGGCAGGAGTTATCCTGATCACTCCTGCAGGGAGAAAATTTCACTCTGCTTTAAGATTTGGCTTTAAAGCATCTAATAATGAAGCTGAGTACGAGGCTCTACTCGCGGGACTATGAATAGCAAAAGAGCTCAAAGCCAAAGCTATACATTGCTACAGCGAATCCCAGCTCGTGGTTATTCAAATCTTGGGAGAGTACCAGGCTCGTGGCACAAGAATGGCAGCTTATCTGGAGAAGGAAAAATCCGCATTGGAGTATTTCAAATTTTATGCAATTGAACAGGTTCCCCGAGAACAAAACTCAAATGCAGATGCCTTAGCTCGACTCGCCACTTCCGCCGAAAATGAAGAGCTGAATGTTGTACCCGTAGAACACCTATCAGCACCCAGCATTATTGAGCCAGACGAGGAAGATGTGTGTATGATTGAAACAGAACCGACCTGGATGAGTCCAATAGTTGACTATCTCGAAAATGGAATTCTTCGAAAAGATCGAAATCAGGCTCGAAAGTTGATGTATCAGCTTCCTCGTTACACCATTTTGGACGGAAAGCTATACAGAAGAGGATATTCCATGCCGCTGCTTAGATGTGTAACCCCTCCCAAAGTAAAGAAGATCATTGAAGAAATTCATGAAGGGTTCTGCGGAGACCACACCGGGGGGCATAGCCTATCCAAGAAGATCATACGCCAAGGATATTTCTGGCCAACCATTAAAACAGACTCTTTTGAGTATGTGAAGAAATGCGACAAATGCCAGAGATTCGCCACGATACCCCGAGCTCCACCATCTGAACTAACCATGTTGACATCCCCATGGCCTTTCGTAGTATGGGGCATCGACCTCATAGGCTCTCTCCCAACTGGAAAAGGCGGAGTGAAGTATGTTGTAGTCGCCATTGATTACTTCACGAAATGGACGGAGGCTGAACCATTGGCAACCATAACTTCGAAAAAGATCCTTGATTTCGTGGTAAAGAACATCGTATGCCGATACGGAGTACCGAGAAAAATCGTATCCGATAACGGAACTCAGTTCGATTGCGACTTGTTCGCCAGCTTTTGCAAAAAGAATGGCATAATAAAGAGTTTTTCATCTGTGGCTCACCCTCAGGCGAATGGTCAGGTCGAGGCCATTAACAAAACTCTCAAGAGTTCTCTGAAGAAAAAGTTGGAAGAAGCCAAGGGACGATGGCCTGAGGAATTACCTCAAGTCCTTTGGGGGTATAGAACCACAGCTCGGACCTCAACAGGGCATACCATGTTCTCTCTAGCATACGACTGCGAGGCAATGTTGCCCATCGAGGTCAAAATCCCAACGATTCGAACTCAGGTTTACGATCAAAGTTCCAATCACACTCAGCTCGAAGAAACTCTAGACTTGATTGATGAAAAAAGAGAAGAGGCTCAGCTGAGAAACGCTGCTTACCAGCAACGAACTACACGATATTTCAATAAGAGGGTTCGAGATCGAAAGTTCGGAATGGGAGATCTGGTATTAAGACGCGTATTCTTGGCAACCCGAGATCCAGCAGCTGGAGTGCTCGGGCCGAACTGGGAAGGACCATACCAGATAGAGTCAGTCATCCGACCTGGTGTATACAAACTTGCGAGATTGGATGGGAGCCCAATACCGCGAGCATGGAATGGCGAACACCTTAGACCTTACTATCAATAGTGTAGGAAGTGTTTCCTGTAACCATGGCTTTCTATCTATACTAGTTTGTTTGTTTGTTTTTGAATTTCATCAAATAAAAGGTCTATTTTGTTCCATATGTAATTTCTTTTTATTTTTGCAATCTCTCTTAACTTAATAACCTATGGTCACACTCATAGGATATTAAGGGGGCATCATTGGTATATATACCATCAGATTAAAAAATAAAAAATATATATACATGAAGTATTTGGAGATAACCAAGTACGCGAGCTTAGATAGTTCGGACATAATCGACTTATCAAAAAGATAAAAAGTATTTGGAGATAACCAAGTACGCGAGCCTAGATAACTGAGTTATCAAAAACATATGAAGTGTTTGGATATAACCAAATACGCGAGCTTAGATAGTTCGGACAAAACCGAACTACCAAAAACCTAAAACGTTTGGAGTTAACCAGATGTGCAAACTTAACAGGTCTGGAACCAGCCAAAAAATTGATCGATAATAAGTAAGAGCCTAAACCTATCACGAGACAAGTCAAGATTGAGGCTGGAATATCTTAAGAGGAAAATAGTTTCAAACTCTTAACCTCGGAACAAAAATGAGGATGAGGAAAAGTGACTAAACAAAAAAAAAGATATAACCAGATCATTCACATTACATACCATATAAGTACTCTTGAGTTCATGGTTAAAGTAATATCCGACCTTGATAAGTAACGAGGTCGGAAGCGGATAACTCGAATAGACTATGCATGAATGCATCGAATTTCGAGCCTAAATCCAAACTATGTTTGTATGAATTAAATAAACATAACCGGTTCATCAATATAAAAATATGCAAAATATTTCGAGCCAAGAAATGTAAAGCATATAAAAGAATGGTAAAAGAAATTGTATCAGCCTCGTGGGCATATATTAAAATAATTACAGAAATAAGGGGACGCAGCCCCGATAACTGATCTCCCCGAGGTCAGATTCAAGGAAGAGGAGTCTCCTTGGCCTTCTCAGCGTCGGTGGCACCGGACCCCCCAGGACGAATAGCATGACTATTCTCCTGAGCTCCCTCTGAAACGGTGTCCGGAGCAACCTTCTCCTTCTCGAGCTGTTCAGCCTCTTCCTTCTCGAGCCGAGCATTCCATCGTTCAAGAAGCGGCGCCTCGTGGGGACCTAAGAAGCTGGTGTCCAGATCTTCATTATAAGCCCACATCCTGTACATGGCTGAGTCGACCGCCTTTTCCTTCTTTTCTTTGTACTCGGCAAGAAGGCGAGTTTTGGCATCCTCTATGATGTCGAAGGTGGTGGCCTTGTCCTCTTCGAGCTTCTTATTGGTCTCCCGAAGCTGGGTACTATCTTTCTTTTGCTCCTCGAGTTCAGCTCTCAGCTTTCTGAGCTCCTTGGCCATGTCCTCACGCTCCTTAACCACTGCCTCGAGCTTAGCATTCGCCGCCTTCAGATCGTCATTCGCTCTAAGGTGGAGGTCCTTCGCCTCTTGAGCATGATTCCTGCTCGAATGGATCTCGTTGTTCAGCTCGTAATTGAGCTGGGCAGTGAAGGAAAGAGCCTGAAAAAAGGAAGAAACCACCACTAGCCTCAGGTCAGTATGAATGTAAGCAAAAGGAATATAGAAGGATACTTACCGTAGCAGTGTGCTCGATACTCTTCTCGTAAAGGACAGTGTGGTCTCGGGTGCCAGATAGGCACTGCCACTGGGGAGCTTCGAAACTGCCATAGCTCTGGCCAATCCGGGACATGACATCCGAGATCAGCGTAGATCCTTGAGGTCCAGCAGCATTGTCCACCACATACGAGTCCATATGGGTGGAGATTGTTAGCTTCTGAACTCGAGAAGCAGAAGGCCTTCTAGAAAGTTGAGCAGAAGACATTTCTCCCACCACAGGAGGTTGGGACTCAACAATGGCAGGGGCACCAACCAGCGAAGTCGGTGCAGCCGCGGAGACGACAGCCTGCGAGGATGGCATTGTCGTGGAGGCGCTGGCCTGGATAGTCGACGCAGCAATAGAGCTCGAAACCGGCGGGGCAAGGGGAGGTGTCTTCTTGGATCTCTTGGAGCCTTTGCCCGGCTGACCGGTCTTCAGTGACCCCGCCCTAGGGCGTTTGCTCCTCTTGGCCCCTGCATTGTCGATAAGGGTGTCAAGGTCGGAGTCCATCTCGCCTGCACAAGTCACAACACAGTGAGTCAGTAAAAGAGAAGTGTACATCAAGTAATTTCGGTATCAGACATATAGAGTGATGATAGAAGAAACCTAACTAGAACTCTCCCCTGAGCTCGAGCTTGGGGACCATGAAATTCCCCCGTCTTCAGAGGAGGCGGGGGGAGTGCCTTCCCTATAAGTAGGTGATAACCTCGAGAGGTCCCTATAATCATTGGTCCCGTACTGCACAGCTATCCCATTCCACACCTCGTCCGTGGTGTACATGGTATCGTATTTCCCGAGCCCACTATCAAACCTATGGACACAGTCATCTACCCAACTCCATATGTAGAAGTGGTATCTATCCTGTGGGCACGAGACTAACCTATTGGGCCTGTGTTCTAGTAGTGTGGGGGACCACATCCTCGAGGTAGGGAGGACTTTACCTTCATCTGAGTCCGAGCTCGAGGCTTCATCATTGGCCTCATTCCCGGACCGCGGACTCCTCAGACGAACTGGGAGTGATGGCCTCCTTTCTCTTCTCGGAGGAAGGGCGCCTGTGGGCAGTGGCACCTCCTCCCAGCGTTCATATTTTTTGCTGGACCAATCAGAGGTTGACTGGCCCTCTCCCAACAGCCCACAAGCTCGGAGCTTACCCTCATGTAATAGGTACGAGAGAGACCTCCTACCATAAGGGAGTTGGAGTAAGGCCTCTCTGTGCCTCTTCATCGCTTCATTAGGGGTGGGACGTTGAAAGTTAGCTGAAAAACGAAACACATTTCAACTAAATGTGGATTTAAGAACTAAAGTCTCGAGCTCAGGAATAAAAGTAACGAGAATACTTACGAATCCGCCTGAACGAGTAATGTCGAGACGGGGACAGACCATCTGTCCAGAAGAAGGCCTTCTTGAAATCAGGCGGGTGATTGGGGAGATCCCCAAAAACCTTCGTCTCTTTGGGATAGCTCGAGAGATAGTAAAAACCATCCCCTCTCCGAGCTCGGGAGGGGTTACTTTTCAAACAAAAGAGATATAAAATCTCTTGAGGTGAAGGTCCTTCCCACCCCAGCTCGTGGAATAAGGACCTCAGGGCAGACAGCACCCTGTACGAATTAGTGTTGAGTTGGAACGGAGCCAACCCAACGAAATCAGTAAAGTCTTTGAAAAAAGACTTCAAGGGCAGCAGTGCTCCTGCCCTCATATGTTCTTGGCTCCATGCCACATATTTCACTGTGGCATCGCAGACGCCAGGGGCGAAACAGCTCCGTTGTTGACCAGTCGGAGCTCGACACTTCAAGGTGCCTGACAAATGAAGGCCATGGAAGGCCAGTATTTTCAGATATTTGGCTGGTTGTGGTAACCGTGCTCCAGTAGAGCTCGGCCTCGAACATTTCTCTCCTCGGCTGTGAGGAGGAAGGTTCCCCCATTAAGGAAAACTGGAGTTCCCCTGGACGATATGCAACAGTAACTCTTAGCGCAGGGTCGAGGGGGATTGGCCTAGGTCCTGAATTGAGCTCCGGATAGAGGGCCTCCCGAAGAACTCTTCTCTTCTTTTCAATGACCTCGTCTATCTGGCGGTGATAGTGGGCTCAAATGTCTTCCTGCTCACGTGCAAACTCGTACTCTCTTATCCGGCGTTGGTTCCGGGCGAAGAGCGATTCTGGGCTCGGATATTTTGGCTCGTAAGGGATTGCCAGCAATGACCCCCACCGTCTTTCCAGATTCTGTGACATCTAATGAGAAAGAAAATATGGTGAGGGCCATGCATGCAAGAATTACGAGCTCGATGGAGTGAGCTCGGAAATTTAGGAACGAGACACTAAATACTAAGATCCTTATTGAAGAATCAGGGGCGTGTATTCCACGAAAAAGAAAAGAAGCGTGGATGATTTTTTGAAAATCCCGAAATTCAAGGGAAAGAAGAGTGGCGGTTAACCAGGAAAGGCGTCTTTGGGTTTCGTGCATTTATCAAGACCCACGTTTTTATCCGAAAGCTTAGTGCACAAGAAACGTTGCCTAAAAATTTCAAAACCCAGAAAATGGGAACCACATTCAAACGTCAAAACTGGGTATAAACCAGAGACGAAAATCCAGAATGAAAGTCTAAAAGGCATGAAAGCCTATCGTGTTAAAACTTCCTATCGTGGATGCAAACCAGTATAAACAGATACACAGCAAGAACAGTTTAAATAAAAACATGGCATACTTACACAGTAATGGCGATTGCAGAGAGATCGTTGATCGAAGAAGAGGTTGCAGGAAAAAGCTCACTGACTCGAACAGACCAGGATTCCTTTGCTTCTTTGGTCGAGAAAACATGGACAGAATAGGAATTTTGCAAAGAGGTCTCTGAGTTTGTTTTTCTTTTTTGCTTATGGCGAATGAAGGTAAAAGTGAAGAAGAAGATGAAGAGTGGGGTCTTGTATATATAAGTGGGGAAAAGGAATTAATCAGGAGCGTCGAGTGAAATCCTCACTAGATCGAACGGATGGGGATCAATGACAAGAAGGCGCCGAAAAGTTGTCAGACGGACGATCGTGGGCGTGTTTCCAAGGCACTCGAGTACCAAAAGTGAGCAATACCCAGCTGACGCGTGTCCATTTTCAAAGGTGTGACGGTGCAGTTCTCAGGGAAAGTAGTTCAAAAGTTTCCTTCTCTTAGGATTCGAACAAATACTTTTGAGGGGGCAAAATTTTATACCCAGATTTCGAGCCATGTTAATTATGACCTCGAAAGTTGGATTCGCAAATAAGTGGACTCATAAGGTTGGAAGCAAGCTCCAGGATCATATGCCGAGCTTGCAGGATATGGACGATCTCGAGTATGGTGACCTCGAAGAGTTCATGATCTCGAAAGATAGCCCCGGGAACACATCCATCTTCGGAGACAACTTCGAATCAGGGTTCCCGAGCTCGACGCGCATACGATCTCGAACAAATTGGGTGACCTCGGAAGATGTCTCCAGCTCGAAAGGTGACAGGAAACCTGGGAGACTAAAGCCTTAGAGATACGCAGTAACCACATTGAATATCTACAAGTATTATAAATATGAGATGTAATCCTCATTTATTAATGTAAATCCCCTAGAATCGTGGGATATTATTTGATCAGTTATGTGTTTCCTGGTCTTCAGGGACGTTTCCTTTTATATCTGATTATAGGCATTTAAGGCCATTTATTTTATTCACAAAAAGAGTAACTACCCAAAATATGTGGGATAGTATTCTGCATCCTTCTCTATAAATAGAGAAGCCATGTGCCATTGTAAAGGAGGGAAAATTCTGATCCTTGAGAGAAAACTCTGAAGAATTCATGCTTAAGAATTTTCAGAGATAATCTTGAGTTTAATAACAGAGACTCGTGGACTAGGCAGATTTAACTGTTGAACCACGTAAAAATCGTGTGTTTGATTTGTTTTATTGTATTTGGCCATTATCTATTATTGTTTTTGTGCTCTTCTTTCACTGTTTGACAAAAAACGGCGTCAACAATGTCTTTCTTCATTCTAATATTAATATAATCAATTTAAATATAAAAATATAGTGTTTACCGAGTTTTTCAGAAACGAATACGAATGGAATAATAAAAAGATAAGAACTGTAGAAGTGCAGAAATGTAAATATACAAACAGTGTTTTTACGTGGTTCAGGCGTTAACGAGCCCTAGTCCACGAGTCGATGTTATTATACTTGTAGAGAATAACAGTTAAACAGCTGGTGTACAAGAAACTCACAACCTCACAGTGTTTCTCTCGGGTTCTCTTGGAGAAGATGAAGCTAGAGAGATTTTGGTAGAGTTCTTGCTATGTGATTTGTTGGCCGTCCCCACTATCGTAAAATGAGGGGGTCTTTATAGCTAGGGTTTTGGATTAGGGTTTTTCTCTACTCACATGAGTCTTAATTACACCAGCCATAAATAGGGGATACAATTACCGTAGTCGCCTAGCTACCAGGCTCTATGTGGGTATATTTACGTGAAAGTATGGGGAATGCACAAAGGCAGCCGTCTTTTCTAAGTTGTCAGCGGAACAGTAGGCGAAATAGTACTTTTAGGCGTGCTAGGATGTGTGCGGCCTTGACCTGTCGGGCGTGTCAGGCGGGATTCTGTGTCAGGCGGATATCATTCCAACTATGCCTCCTCCATGACTCGACCGCTTGGTCTTGTTCCGTGCGAGGCACGGAACTGTTTCCGCGAAGGCAACCTGAAGAGCTTCTCCTGGAAGGAGCTTCCCCGAAGGATATCCCTTCGGGAGTCCGAGAGAGTTGACGAGCTTCCGTGTCGCGTTTGCTTGAAAGAGTAAGCCAGACACTAAATGGGAGAGGCGAAGCCTTTCTGTCCATCCGCGAGCTCTGGTCACCTACCGTGAAAGACATTGATAATTCTGCTTCCCCGAGGATATCCATCTAAACGCTATCCGGAAATCTGGATAACATTTACCCCCCAAGGTCACGGAGCTTTGAGAGATCCGGGAGCTTGTACAGTCCTCCGGGTATTCTGGTTTCTTAGATTAGGCGAGGGGTCACCTCCTGTGTTCCTGGAAGGGTCCCTTTTTCCCGCCTGAGTGTTAGTATGAAAAAGAAAGGAAATTTCTTCTGTTTGAACTCAAGTACTCAAATGTGGCAAGGGCCACGCGTCATGCCGGGAATGGCTCTGTGACCAAGACATGTGCGTGAGGCGACTGGCTGAGTATGCGTGCGTCAGGCATCTGAGTAATGATTTGACGGTTTTTAATGGTACACCGGGCCCGAGGTTGTATAATGATGGGAAATAAATACTTTATTCCCATCCGAGGAGTCATAAATAGGATCGGCGCTTCATCTCCAGCCGTCGGATCTGATGCATGCGGTATGGGAAGATCAGGACCGTCCATTTGTAGGATTCGAAAGGACTTCACTCCTGCTATAAAAACCAAGGAACGGACCTTTCTTCCTCTTTACGCTCTCAAATTCTCTATCTTTCGGATTTTCAGATTCCCAAACCTTCGAACTTTCAGGCTTCCAAGCTTCCATTCCTTCGAACTCGCCACCTCTTTTGGTAAGGAATCTAGAAACTTTTCTTGTGATTTGGCAGTGGGTTTGTTCGCCGAAGTTCAGGGTTTGAATCGCCATTTGTCTTTGCAGCTTTTACTTCTCGCGATCGTGCTGTGCAGTGATCCGGTTACTCCTTCTATCTTCAACTACCTGAATACCAGTAAGTATTTCTACTTTGCTCTTTTCTCCCAAACCTTAGGTTGTTGGTAGTTGTTAGAGTTGAGTTTTCTGCTAGTATCGCCTATGTGCATGCGTGAATAGGGCTTTGATAGGCATGTGATTGATGTGAGTCGATAAGTAATCTCTTTGCATGCCTTGACGATTTGCGTTTGGAAAGTCGTTCCTCGTCTTGCATGTGCTGTTTTGGTTTGCTGTTTTAGGGCATAAGCGTGAGCACCTTTGGGTGTCTTCCTCTGGGAAAACACTTCTCTTGGCGGGCTTAGGCTCGGAGTTTGAGTTTGGCTCCTTGCTGTCCTTCGGGTGGCATGGTGTCAACCCCTCGGCAAGCTCGGTGGGAGCCTCTCCAAGCAGTTTTCGAGGAGGGTCTCCCCGACGCCTTTGATACCGTTAGGGTATGACAAGGGTGCTGACTGCTTAGAGTGTTTTCTTCTTTGTTTCTCTTGTTCAATGACGAACATCTCAAAGGAACAAATCCTTGCCGCGGTAGAAGCTGAATCTGCCCAGGAGAAAAATTCCCCTGTCGCTGGCACAACGGGGAAAGGAAAGACTAAAGTGGTTGCGGCTAGCCTCCCGACTATCAACAGTTCAATCTAGGAGATGGACTAGAAGCCGAACCTGCTCAGGAACTACGGCATGCTGGAGCTGTACTCCTCAGAAGCAGGCCTGAAGAACATCCCAGGCCTGATGTGGCACCGTCTGTCGGTGCTGGGTGAGTCTGCTAGCCAGAGTCATGAGGGCTTTGGTGCCTGGAGCTGGGCACACATAGTGTGTGGGGCGCACTTGCCCCTAAGAAGTTATTTTGCCAATTTCTGTGTGAAGGCGGGGATTGCCCCCTTCCAGTTGATTCCCCCCAGCTACAAGCTCCTAGCGGGGTGGTACATCTTTTGCAAGTCCCGGGACCTGGAGGCCCCTACCCCGGAGGAGGTGCTATACTTCTATGGGCTGAAGTCTCAACCTATGAGAGGTCATCCAGACAAGGTGGAGTTTTACAGGCTGGAGAGGTACCCGGACGTGATGTGTCCTACCTGCCATACCGCAAGGGTTCCAGACCTCTGGGAGTACTGGTTCCTGACGACCAGCTTCCCATTGAAGAGGGTGCCAGCCCTATCTTTGGACTTCAAAGTCCCTGGTAAGTGCTCCTTCCCCTCCTTTTTAACTTTGTTTCTTTACGTTTGATTTGCCTTTCGGGAGGATCTCTAATGCTCGTATTTGGATTTTGCAGAAGTCGTCCCGCGGACACCTCGCTGTGCGGAGATGATAAGGAGGTCAAAATTCTACGAAGGGCTCTCGGAGGAAGAGCTGAAAGTGGAAGGACTTGTGACCTCCGAATCTTTGAGGGAGTATGGGCTACTCGCCTCTTTCCAAAACATTGAGCCAGTGAGTGGCAGGGGGCAAAGTCAGGTGTCAGCTGACATCCGGGAGCAGATTGCCCTGGAGCTGTCCACGGTGATCAGCCAAGCAGCCCGGGACGAGAATACTTTATCCCCTAGTTGGGCGGAGAGGTTCCCCGACCCCCAGCCGGAGGAAGAGGAGATCGAGGCTCGCCACGCCGCAGCTTACCCCAACGAAGGGACTCCGGGGGCTGGTACCTCCGGGAGAGGTAAGACTAGTTTTCGATTGATCCACACCCCCAGCCTGTCTGAGGTTTCCCGGACCTCTCAGATGGGGTTCGATCCCCGCTTCCTTAGGCCAGATCCGCGTAGGATACCCTTTGACAGATATTGCGATAGGGTAGATGAGCTCCTCGGGTGTCTGAGTGACGGTAGTCTGCCAGAAGGTGTCATCATGGTTGACCCTTCTTCCCTCAGCATGTCATTCCCGGACTTCAAGGAGTACGGGAGCTTCCTGGAGCAGGAAGCGGTGTTTTGTTTTGCTCGGGGAAGGCCATCCATGTTTCTCGTGCATGGTCGTCCCTTTCAAACTTTTCTTTTTCTTGTTCCTTGTTCCCTGCTGGCGGACTTGCTTGTGCTTTTATGTTGTTGATTGTCTTTTCTTCTGCTTATCTTCTTTCACATTGCTTGCTGGTTCGTTAACCTTGCTTCGTACGTTTCTTGCAGAATATCCCGAAGCCAAGATGTTGGGGAGAGTTACCTTACTCATCAAGAAAGCCGCCACCAGCCAAGATCCGTCCAAGGGGAAAGGACGAAAAGCCGGTAGGGGAGGTAAAGCTTCCCCATCCAAGAAGATAGGTGGCGAGGCGCATGTGTCTCCAGTGGTGGAGAGATCTCCTGCCAAGGGGCCTTCCGAGACCATGGCGACCTCGAGTAGTAGCAGCGATGGGGAAGGGCTTGTGTTCCCCGTGAAGACGACTGGGGCGAGCAAGCGTCCCAGAGGAGATGCTGAGGGTGCCAAGAAGAAACGCCTTAGACACTCTTCTCCCGGTCGAAGGCAACAACAACAACAACAACAGCAACCACAACAACAACAACAGCAGCAACAAGAACAACAGAGACAATCACCAACGCCACAGCGGCAGCAACAACAACAGCCAAACCAGCAGCAACAACAAAGGCAATTACTTCTGCCGCCGCAGCAGCAAAAGCAACAGCAACAACAAAGGCAGTCACCTCCGCCACCGCAGCAGCAAAAACAACAGCAACACCAGCAACAACAACAGACCGGGGTGGTAGTGTCTTCCCTTCCGTCCTTAATACCCCGTCTGCCTCCTCCTCCAGCCCAAAGGGAGTCCACCCTTTCGGGGTCTCCTTCTTCTCAGCAAACAAACCTTCCTCTGCCTGGCCTGAAGTTCCACTTCCCTCAGAAACCAACCCGTTTCCCCGCTGCCCTCCTGGAGGGTGTAAGACGGGCCGATAATTTTTTGAAGAGGCGGTTGGAGGCTGAGAAGGCTGTTACTCAGGGAAGGGCAGACAACTTGTCTGCCGTGAAGAGAGCTGAGCTGGCCGAGGGGGTGAGATCCCTTCACCCGCCTGGAGCGGTTTTGGATGGCCCAGCCTTGGAGAAGAGGCCGATGCCTAGGCTCGGACGTGCATTGGCGCCATTCGGAGCGGAGATGATGGAGGACATGGCCCTGAGCTTGTGCGATCTCAATTCTGAGAAATGGGCCATCAGTAGCAGTAAGGATCCGCTGTTGCTGACACATGCCGGGAAGCAACAATTGTCCGGGGTAAGCCATCAGTTGTGTTTTGGGATCATCTGTCTTAGCACATTTGGTTCTGCTTAACTCATTCTGTTGTCTTTCCTTGCAGGCCTCTCTGATCGCGGAACGCTCATTCCGGGAGGTGGGTGTAGTTCTGGTTCAGCTGGAGGAGAGCCAGGTGGCTCGCCAGGCCTTGGAGGCGGAGAAGCAGAAACTGACCCAACAGGTCGAGAGCACAAGGGGGGAGGCTTCGGAGAAGATTGACCAGGCCCGGCGCACGGCTGAGGAAGAGGCGGACAAGAAATATCTTGCCAAATATCGAGAGTACCGGGCCAGCGCAGAGAATGAGTTCAAACAGCGGTCGGATGACTTGAAGGCCAAAAACTCCAAGCTCCGGGAAGAGCTATCCCAAGCCAGGGTGGAGAAGGATACCTTGGAAGCCCGCTTGCAATCGAAAAATGATCTGCTCCTTAAGCGGCAAGAGGAATATGCCACTCTTCAGAATAAGCTACACGAGGAGGAGCAACTTCATAAGAGGAGCAGGGATCTCGTGTCTATGCTGGATTTGGGGCTCGCCGAGAAGGATAAAGAGATCGGAGCCTTGCAATTCATCGCCAGGGGGCATGTGACCGAGAAGCAATCCGTGCTGAACCAAAATAAGGTGCAGCGCAAGGAGATTGATTCTCTTAAGGGAGAGCGGGATGCATCCAAGGCCGAGGTGGAAAAACTGAAAGCTCAATTAGCTGTCGCGGAGGCAAAGCTGGCAACCTCCGAGGCGGAGCGCTTGAAGGAGAAGGAGGATGCCGAGGTGGTACTGAACAGGACGATTAATATATCGCACGTGGTCCTCATGCATCAACTCTGGAAAATGAACCCGGAGGTACTAGGCTATCTGGGAGAGGATGCCGACGCCATGAGGGAGAAGCTACAGGTGTGGGATCAAGGCCCAGAGGTGTACGTCCAAACTTATAACATTGACGAACCTGCTGGAGCCCCTGAGGCAGGAGATCCCGGAGAGGCGGGGACCTCTGAACCTGCCCGTGATGACGTTCCGCCTTCCAATGAGCCGACTCCGCCAGCCCCAGTTGAAACCGCTGACCTCGAGGCCTTGGACGCGGATACTGCTGCCACCCCCAATGCTTGAAGGGGCCTTATCTTTAATTATTTTTCATTTGTGTTTTTCTTTGGGGCGAAGCTCCCTGTACTCTTTTCTCATTGCAGACATATATGCCATAATTATAGCATTCTCCTTTCTTTTCTGCCGAGTTCTTTGTTTAACTTTGCGTTTAGGGTAGACTTTTATACGGTAGAAACTGCTGTAGGGGCGCATGAGGTTTTGGTTCCAACGGCCAGAACCTATGCACTTCCAACTTGAAGCTCTAACGGCTGATGTCTTTTCCCACGTAGTTTCTAGGTTACGAAGGTTTCCTGGTTCCAACGGCCAGACTCCTTTCACCGTATTTCAGCTTTCCTAAGGCAAATAGCCAATCCCGGGACTTGTAGTTATACTGTTCGCTGGGATTGCTAAGGTGAGCCGTTCCATGGTGCCGGAATGGGAGTTCTTTTGGTGAGCGTCGCTAGACTTAAGGTTAGATCTTTGTGAAGCAAAACTAACTGTCGTTGCGAACCTCATGGTGGCTATCTTCAGGGACCTGGCATGGAGCCCTGCGAGGCAAGGCTCGTTGCGGTCGGGGAAATTGCCACGCCCACCATGTGCGATCCTGGAGCAGGGGCTTTGCGAAGAAAGGCCTGCTGTGAGTGGGGGATCGACCATATCTGCTCCTGGAGCTGAAGTTTGCAGTGGTCGAGGAGCTCGCCATGCATTATTTTGTGAGATCCGGAGCTGAAGCCTGCGAAGTAATGCTTACAACGGTCGCGGATCTTGCCATCTTTCGCCTTAAGGGACCCGGAGCTGGAGCTTGCGAAGCAAAGCTCTACAGCGGTCGCGGAGTATTCTACAAAGGACTTGTCAGGGAGTTGGGGGTGTTTCGGCGTAGCTCTCTGAATGTGCCCCAACCCCCAGTCCTGTTCATCGCTGGGCTACACAGGAGATAATTTTCATGATGCATAATGGCAGACATTTCAATGGTAATTTTCACATAAACACATAATGCGCACATGACACGTAATGCAAGTATGTTTATGGCAACAAATTAACCTAAGCTTAACAATTAAAAAAAAAAATGCTAGCACATAAGTGGTGTTCTGTGTATGTTTTGTTCAAGGGGCGTATGGCTATGCCTTAGCCATGTATACCCCCCCAAGTGAGCGTGGGGTCCGGACGTCTCCGGACCGCGGGGTCACTTGTTAAAACGCAGCTTTGAACACAGGGATAAAAAATGCAGTAAAGGCGGAGTGAATCTCTCCGTGTTTCATTAAATTAGCCTGTTAGGCATGTGTTTTACAGCAGGGAGGATTATCGCCACATTTTACACTTTTGCTACGTCCACCAAGGACTCTCGACTAGATAGTCCGGGGCCTACTGATAGTAACGGCGGAGGTGCTTCGCGTTCCAGGCGCGCGGGACTTTAGATCCGTCGAGTCTCTTTAAGTGATACGTCCCATGGCCCACTTTTTCTTGGACTTCATAGGGGCCTTCCCAGTTGGGTCCGAGGACTCCCACTCCCGGATCCTGCGTGGCAGGAAATACTCTCCGTAGGACAAGGTCCCCAACTTCGAATGTACGGCTCTTGACTCTTGTGTTGAAGTGTCGGGCTATCTTGCCTTGGTACATTTTTAGTTGGACCTGCGACTTCTCCCGGAGCTCTTCGATCATGTCCAGGGACTCCTGGAGAAGGGCGTGGTTCCGGGTAGGGTCGTAGGTGTCCTTCCTGTGAGAGGGGATCATAGTTTCTACTGGGATGACGGCCTCGCAACCGAAGGTCATGGAATAAGGTGTGTGCCCCATCGAAGTTCTCTCTGTTGTGCGATAGGCCCAAAGTACTCGCGGAAGCTCTTCCGGCCAGTGAGCCTTGCAGGCTTGGAGTTTTTTCTTCAACGTGGTCTTTAAGATTTTGTTTACTGCTTCCACTTGCCCATTAGCTTGAGGTCTGGCGACTGCGGAAAAGCTTTTGATGATTCCATGCGAAGCACAAAAGTCCGTGAAATGTTCACTATCAAATTGCTTCCCGTTATCGGACACAATTTTTCGTGGAAGCCCAAAATGACACACTATATTCCTGATGACAAAGTCCAGCGCTTTCTTAGACGTGACCGTGTTCATAGGTTCAGCTTTAGCCCATTTGGTGAAGTAGTCTACCGCGACTATGGCATACTTCACTCCGCCCCTTCCAGTTGGAAGGGAACCTACTAGGTCAATGCCCCAGACGGCGAACGGCCAGGGGCTGGTCATTAAGGTAATTTCTGTAGGCGGCGCTCGCGGAACCTTGGCGTACCTCTGGCACTGCTCACATTTTCTGACATAATCCACACAATCCTTCTTCATGGTGGGCCAGAAGTATCCTTGTCGAAGGATCTTTTTGGAGAGGCTCAGCCCGGAGGTATGGTCGCCACAGAAGCCTCCGTGAACCTCATGGATGATGGCGCTGATTTCAGTTCCGGCAACACACCTAAGGAAGGGTATGGACAACCCCCTGCGGTAAAGCTTTCCATCCATAACCACGTATCGGGGAGCCTGACACTGGAGCTTTCTTGCGTCAGCTTTATCAGTGGGGAGCTCTCCGGTGGTGAGAAATCTGAGGATGGGTCCTATCCAGGAATGGGAATGGTCGATGATGGCATTTACCCTCTGTGTCTCGGTACTAGGTGCTTCTAAGTGCCCGATGGGCACTAGGCCATATTGTTCAATCTCCGGGTCTGTTGCAAGCTTGGCCAGCGTGTCCGCGAGTGAGTTCTGGTCCCGGGGGACCTGGCGGATTTGGTAGCCTTTGAAATGCTGCAGGAGGCCGCGGGAGAGAGACACGTAGGCAGCCATTTTTTCGCCTTTCGTCTGGTATTCCCCGGATATTTGGTTTACCACAAGTAGGGAGTCGCTGTATACCTCGATTTTTTGGGCTCCGAATTCTCTGGCCAGCTGCAATCCGGCCAGCATGGCTTCGTGTTCTGCCTCGTTGTTGGACGCTGGGAATGCGAAACGGATGGCGCTCTGGAGCTGATGTCCTTGGGGAGATATTAGGATGACCCCTGCTCCAGCTCCTTTTTCATTTGAGGCTCCATCTACATAGACCTTCCATGTGGGAAGTTCCGGGACAGGATCTTCCGGGAGGTCATTCATTCCTGAGCATTCCACAATAAAGTCTGCGAGAGCTTGTCCTTTTATGGAAACACGTGGCTGGTAGTGAATGTCAAATTGGCTCAGTTCCATGGCCCATTTAAGCAATCTGCCAGAAGACTCGGGCTTCTGCAAGACTTGTCGAAGAGGGTGTTTGGTGAGTACTCTGATGGTGTGCGCCTGGAAATAGGGCCTTAGCTTCCGCGAAGCGATTAGCAAGCAGAGGGAGAGTTTTTCGATCATTGAATATCTGGACTCGGCGTCCAGTAACCTCTTGCTTACGTAATACACAGGGAGCTGGATACGGCCGTCTTCCCGGACGAGAGCGGCACTCACTGCGTGCTCTGTCACAGCTAAGTATAAGAACAACGCCTCTCCTTCGACAGGTTTGGACAGAATGGGAGCTCGGGTTAAATGTTCCTTGAGGTGTTGGAAGGCTGCTTCGCATTTGGGGGTCCACTCGAACCTCTTGTTTCCTTGCAACACATTGAAGAAGGGGACACATTTGTCAGTGGCCTTAGATACGAAGCGGCTGAGCGCAGCTATCCTTCCGGTAACGCTTTGGACATCCTTATGCTTCCGGGGGGAAGGCATATCTATGAACGCCTTAATTTTCTCAGGGTTGGCCTCCACTCCGCGGGAGCTGACAATGAAACCGAGGAACTTCCCAGACGAGACCCCGAAAGTACATTTCTTCGGATTCAGTTTCATTCCATACTTTCGGATCACGGCGAAAGCTTCCTCAAGGTCGTCACTGTGGTCCCCGGAGGTCTTGGACTTTACCAACATGTCGTCTACGTACACCTCCATGTTCCTCCCCAGCTGGTCCTTGAACATCTTGTTTACTAGACGCTGGTACGTCGCCCCAGCATTCTTCAAACCGAAAGGCATGACCACGTAATAGTAGACACCCTTGTCCGTGAGGAAGCTGGTGTGTTCCTGGTCCGCGACATGCATCTTGATCTGGTTGTATCCGGAGTACGCATCCATGAAGGACAAGAGTTCATACCCGGAAGTAGCGTCTACCATCTGATCGATTCGCGGAAGAGGGAAACAATCTTTCGGGCAGGCTTTGTTTAGGTCTGTGAAGTCAATGCACATTCTCCAGGACCCATTGGGTTTCGGGACCAGAACTGGGTTGGCCAACCACACGGGATAGTGTGACTCCTGGAGAAAGCCTATGGACATCAACTTGTCCACTTCAGCTTTGACTGGTTCGGCCCTTACTGGGTCTAACGGCCTCCTCTTTTGGCGAACTGGAGTTGCAGATGGGTCTATGTTGAGTGCGTGGCACGCAACATTAGGATTAATCCCCATCATATCAGCGTGGGACCATGCTAGGATATCCTGATTATTCTTCACAGTGGCCACGATCTTTTCTCGAATGGCCGATGGAAGGTTTTTCCCTACCTGAATGACTTTGGTGGGATCTCCCGGGTTGAGGATCACCTCTTCGACTTCCTCCATCGACTCTATCGCTCTCTCGACCCCCACTCTAGGGTCGAGTTCGTCAACGCACGCCCCTTGGGCGCCCCCAGTTTCTGGTAAATCTCCCGCTAAAGGAGCGGCAACAACCGCCTCCTGGACCGTGTAGACGGATCAGACGGAGACGTTATAACAGCTTCGTGCACTTCGTTGGTCTCCCCGGAGGGTGCCGATACGCCCGTCGTCGCATGGAAACTTCAGGCATAAGTGGTGTATCGAGGTTATGGCCCCGCAATCGATTAGGACCGGTCGGCCTAGGATAGCATTATACGCCGTGGGGCAGTCGACCACTACAAACGTGCAGTGCTTGAAGGCGCAAGCGTCGCTTTCTCCTCTGAGGGTGACTGGAAGTTGAATTTTGCCTAATGGCATGAGTGCATCCCCATTGAACCCCTGAAGCTGGATGGGGCATGAGGTCAGGTCTGTCTCGGTTAATCCGATAGCGTGGAAGGCAGCTTTGAAGAGGATATTTACGGAGCTTCCATTATCGACAAGGATCCGTGATACCTTCTTATTGGCAATCTGAGCTTCCACCACGAGGGGATCGTTGTGGGGGAAGTGCACATGTCGGGCGTCATCTTCCGTGAAGGTGATGGGAAGATCCATCATTCGGGGACGCTGAGCAGGTGACTGAACCAAGGCGCACATCTCTCCGGTGTGTTCTAACTCCCTCAAGTACCTTTTCTGGGAGTTGCGGGTGCTTCCGGCAAGGTGCGGTCCTCCGGAAATGGTGGCTACGTGTCCGTCAACGGGTGGCGGAGCAAGGCCGGGCGGATATGGGTTTCTGGGTCCCGGAGCCAATAAGGCAATGGGTGCCGGAGGGGTTGGAGCAGGGAGCGCTGGGAACTGAGACCCAGGAGCTTGGGGGTGACCGGCTCCAGGAGCGCTAGCGGTCCCCCTCTGTCCCGGAGAATATGCAGCTCCGTGAACTACTCCCTGTCCGGGATAGATTATGGGTATCCTCACCCATTGACCGAGGTGTCCCGCTCTTGCCAGGGACTCGATCTCATCCTTCAGCTGAAGACATTCGTTTGTGGTGTGCCCCACGTCTCCGTGGAACTCACACCTCTTATTGGAGTCTCGCGGACGCCTTCCTCCGTGAGACACTTTCGGGGGCTTCCTGTAGTTGACCATATTACAGGTCGCCCGATAGACATTCTCTCGCGAATCTATTAAACTGGTGTACTCCGTGAACTTGGGCTCATAGTCCTTCCGGGGTTTCTTTGAATGGTCTCCCCGGTTGGGGTTTCTTCCGCCTCGTTTATTCCGCGATTGGCTCAGATTTCGTTCTGGGCCTTCTGCTTGCGGTTGCGACGGTCCGGGAGCGATACTACATCCTGTCTGTACAGCTCCGTACCCAGAGAAATGGGTTTAACTCAGCGTCTGAGCAGACGCGGAAGGCCCATACACGCTTGGAGTGAACTGGGCTCCTGGAAGCGTGAGGGCTGGTGCAGGAGCTTGCGAAGCAAAGCTCGGCGCAGTCACGGAAGGCGTCGGAGCTGGGGGAACTCCAAAGGCCTGCTGGTAGGCATCCTCAAGGTTGATGATTCCCTGAGCTCTTGACATGAATTCGGACAGCGTTTCTGCCCGTCTCCTTTGCATTTCCCCCCATAGCAAGGAGCCGACAGTAAGGCCCGATTGAAGGGCGATCAGCTTCATGTCGTTGCTGACCTTGGTCTTAGCAGCAGCTTCCATCATTCTCTGAATGAAAGCTTTGAGGTTCTCATTGGGTAGCTGCTTGATGTTGGTTAAGGAACCAACCTCCATGTCGTGGTCTCGGGCAGCAATGAACTGCCTTCTGAATTCGGACTGTAGCTCCTTCCAACTGTGGATGGATCCGGGAGCTAATCTTTTCCACCAGTCCTCCGCGGACTTGGTAAGGGTGAGTGAGAAGCACATGCATTTGGCGTCCTCACTGACGCGCGCCACTTGCATCATTTTGTTGTATTTAGCTAGATGGGTGCGCGGGTCTGTCCTCCCCTCATATAATTCTATGTGAGGCATTTTGAAGTTATCCGGGAGGGACGTTTCCGCGATCCTCCGAATACATGGCTCCGGGTCCTCCTCCTCGGAGTCTGACAGGGCCCCGCTTTGCTTCCGGACCAGCTTGGTCAAGGCAGCGATCTGTTCCTCGAGCCTCTTTGTATCACTCTCCGGGAGGTCACGTCCCCGGACCTTGTCATTAAGATGATTTCGCAGGTCATCTCCGCGAGGCCGGGCCTTTTCTCCTTTGGCCTTTTCATACTTGGCCTCCAACCTTCTTCTTAGGTCCACCGTGGACCAGCTATCTTCGGAGTGCGTTTCCGCAGCCCGACCGTCCTGGTTGACGGAATCACTGGGGCGGTTGTTCCTTCCCCTAGGCCTGGGTGCCTTAGCACCGGGCCCTTTAGGCACAGAGTGCCCCCTTGGGGCTGAAGGACGTCTGGGCTTAGGAGCGCCAGAGACCTTCTGCGCGTGGGGGGGGCAGTCGGCCTGGTGATTCACGCCTTTAGGAGGTGCAGGGGCGTTAGTGCGCACAATCTCCCCAACCTTTTCTTTGCCCTTGTTAGGGGCGGCTTTGGATGGTCCAGCAGCGGCTGGATCAGGCATGGTGGCATCAGCACCACCTAGAACAGAGGCATCCTCGTCCGAGTCGCCTAGATCTCCGAACTTGCTTTGGAGGCGCTCCATTATGCGCTGCATTTTTTCGGAGACGCGCTCCTGCTCAGCAAGCTTGGCCTTAGTGACCACCAGTTCTTCGGCTACTTGGACCTGTTCTGGATCCTTCTCGTAGTAGTAGCCGTCTTTGTAGTAACCGTCTCGGACATACTCTTCTTCGCTTTCTAAGTATGTCGTATCTTCAGTACTGACCCGATCCTGGCGGGATGTCGGGTCTTCACCTTGGTGGTCCGAGGGTTCGTTTTGTACCACATCTTCCATCATAGTATCGGGGTTGACCCTAGCATTTTTGTCAACCGCAGATTTTCTCGTAGTCACCATCTTTTCAGTACGCAGAAAAAGAGCTGACTAAAAACTTCCTACAGCTCTCAATGAAAGCACCAAAATGTTTACCGAGTTTTTCGAAAACGAATACGAACGGAATAATAAAAAGATAAGAACTGTAGAAGTGCAGAAATGTAAATATACAAACAGTGTTTTTACGTGGTTCAGGCGTTAACGAGCCCTAGTCCACGAGTCGATGTTATTATACTTGTAGAGAATAACAGTTAAACAGCTGGTGTACAAGAAACTCACAACCTCACAGTGTTTCTCTCGGGTTCTCTTGGAGAAGATAAAGCTAGAGAGATTTTGGTAGAGTTCTTGCTATGTGATTTGTTGGCCGTCCCCACTATCGTAAAATGAGGGGGTCTTTATAGCTAGGGTTTTGGATTAGGGTTTTTCTCTACTCACATGAGTCTTAATTACACCAGCCATAAATAGGGGATACAATTACCGTAGTCGCCTAGCTACCAGGCTCTATGTGGGTATATTTACGTGAAAGTATGGGGAATGCACAAAGGCAGCCGTCTTTTCTAAGTTGTCAGCGGAACAGTAGGCGAAATAGTACTTTTAGGCGTGCTGGGATGTGTGCGGCCTTGACCTGTCGGGCGTGTCAGGCGGGATTCTGTGTCAGGCGGATATCATTCCAACTATGCCTCCTCCATGACTCGACCGCTTGGTCTTGTTCCGTGCGAGGCACGGAACTGTTTCCGCGAAGGCAACCTGAAGAGCTTCTCCTGGAAGGAGCTTCCCCGAAGGATATCCCTTCGGGAGTCCGAGAGAGTTGACGAGCTTCTGTGTCGCGTTTGCTTGAAAGAGTAAGCCGGACACTAAACGGGAGAGGCGAAGCCTTTTTGTCCATCCGCGAGCTCTGGTCACCTACCGTGAAAGACATTGATAATTCTGCTTCCCCGAGGATATCCATCTAAACGCTATCCGGAAATCTGGATAACATATAGTATTGAGAATTGGGAAAGTTCAATTAATTTGCATAATTAGGGTTTACACTAATTATTATTTTGAACAATTAAATATTGAATATATCTTAAATATAAAATGCATATTTTCATATTCAAAGCTTTAACCAACTATCTATATCCTAGCATAAAATAAAAAATTATTAAATTAATTTTATTAAACTTATATTTCGGCTACTACATTTATTAGAGAGAATAATTTTTTTTAAAAAAACTAAATATGGTATTGAGAATTGAGAAATTTCAATTAATTTTTATAATTATGGTTTACATTAATTATTATTTTGAAAAATTAAATATTGAATATATCTTAAATATTAAATGCACATTTTCATATTCAAAGACTCTAACCAACTATCTATATCCTAACATTATATACAAATTTATAAAATTATTTTTTTAAACACATATTTCGACTACTATATTTATTAGAGAGAATAATTATTTTTTAAAACATAAAATAAATATAGGATTGAGAATTGGGAAAGTTTAATTAATTTGCATAATTAGGGTTTACAGTAGTAATTATTTTGAAATTTTAAATATTGAATATATCTTAAATATTAAATGCACATTTTCATATTCAAAGAGTCTAACCAACTCTAGCATTAAATTAAAATTTATTAAATTATTTTTTAAACCCTAATTTCAGCTACAAAGAATAATTGTTTTTTTTAAAAAAATTAAATATAGTTTTGAGAATTGGGGAAGTTCAATTAATTTGCATAATTAGGGTTTCAAGCATTGAGTTACTATGCATTGATATTTAATTACCAATTTTTAATTTAAATTTCAAACAAATTTCGAAATATATTTAACTTTTCTAATAGAAAAAAAGTTTTGTTGAGTTAGTTTGTGTAAATATATATATAAATAAAATTTATCTTAAAAAATGTGTGCAATTAATTTGAAAAATGTCAACTAATTTCATTAAATATATGTATTCATAAATCCATTCCAATACCCTAACATCATGCTTTAATTCTGATTGGTTGAGTTATTAATCATTTCTCATAAAAAACGTGTACAATTAAGATCATTCCAACTAATATCATTAAATGCATGTTTCCATAAATCTATTCGATTTCCTTAACATCATGCTCTAATTCTGATTGGTTGAGTTATTAATTATTTCTCATAAGAAACGTGTACAACTAAGATCATTACAATTAATTATATTAAATGTATGTCTCCATAAATCCATTCCAATCTCTAACAGCATGCTCTAATTTTGATTGGTTGATATATTAATCATTAAATTCAAAATTAACATACATAATTTTTATTTTTATTTATTTAATATGATATTAATGTCAACAACTACCATTTTAAACTTCCAATAAACATTAACACTTATGTTTTTAATATTGTTAATAAATAAGTAATTTAGAAGTAAACTATTCAACTTCTCCCAAATATTGATCATCTTCCAATTTCTCAAAAATGATAAATAATAATAAAAACTTCTTTATTTTACACAACTTGATTGAGAATAACAAAAGCCACTTCATAACATGAAGTAAAGATCATGTCTCTAGTACTATATTCCTATGCTTGAAATGAACTCTCGAACATCTTTCAATAATTTTGCTCTATTCTTGTTGAAATTTGACCATGCAATCCATGAAGCTATGCAACATCTTTCTTCATTAGAGTCGAACTACAATAGAGAAATCTTTTTCACTCAAGTATAGTATCATAAGAACAAAATAAAATAAAACGTACCATTCAATTTCGAATTTTAAAATAGGAGAAAAATATGATAATTTATTTGTAAGTATAAAGAAAAAAAAATTGAGAATCTTAAATGAAACACTTTAAAATATCTTGAGCTTTTTCATCAAACACTTGCGAAATTGTTCTTGTGGATTTTTACTAAACAAGTTTTTCAAGAGAAATAAGATTCTCATCTTTTTTAATTTCAAATCCTACATAACAAATAAAAATAAGTTTGAATCTTTTTTAAAAGAAAAAAAAAGTTCTAGTAGTGAATTTCGAAATATGAAATTAGAGAAATAGATGATAATTTGTTTGTAAAAATAAAGAAAGCACAAAAATGATTGAAAGTCTTACAAGAAACACCATGAAAAATCTAGAGCTTTTTCATCAAACACTTTAAAAAAAATGTTCTTGTGAGTTTTTACTAAACAAGTTTTTCAAGAGAAAAAAGATTTAGTCATCTTTTTGAATTTCAAATCCTACATGACAAATAAAACTAAGTTGGATTTTTTTAAAAAAAAAATAAAGATCTAGTAGTGAATTTCGAAATATGAAATTGGAGAAATAGATGATAAATTGTTTGTAAAAATAAAGAAATCACAAAAATGATTGAAAATCTTGCAAGAAACACTATGAAAAATCTAGAACTTTTTCATCAATCATTTTTAAAAAAAAATTGTTCTTGTGAGATTTTACTAAACAAGTTTTCAAGAGAAATAAGATTTAGTCATTTTTTTTAATTTCAAATCCTACAAGACAAATAAAACTAAGTTGAACTTTTTTTATAAAAAAAAAAAAACTCTAGTAGTGAATTTTGAAATATGAAATTGGAGAAATAGATGATAATTTTTTTGTAAAAATAAAGAAAGCAAAAAAATGATTGAAAATCTTACAATGAACACTATGAAAAATCTACAGCTTTTTCATCAAACACTTTCAAAAAAATAATTCTTGTGGGTTTTCACTAAACAAGTTTTTCAAGAGAAATACGATTTACTCATCTATGTGAATTTCAAATCCTACATAACAAAAAAAAGTTGGAATTTTTTTGAAAAAAAATAGAATATCTACTAGTGATTTTTGAAAATGACTTAGAATTCTTACTTGAAAACACTTTAAAAAATTGGAGCTTCTTCAATAAACAAGTTTTTTAAGATGAGTAAATTTTATATAAAAATATGTATAATATATATAAATTTCGAAATATGCATCATTAATTAGCCAACTAATTGTAGTTGGGAAGATAGGAGTCATTAATGCATAAGGAATGAATCTGGAAAGAACATGGAATGAACAAGGAATGAAAGGAATGAAGAAGGAATGGAGATAAAGAATCTTGGAATGAATCTTAAATAATGATTTTTTTAATTATTTAATTTAATTAAAAGGTGATCGTCATGTCAGCGGGTAGCCCATTACCAAGTTTGAAAAAGTCAAAGATAGCATTAATTAACATCTTTAAATATGGACCATTGGATCTTAATCCAATGGCTATTAATTGACAACCCATCCATGGGGAAAAACCTCAATCACCATTAAGAGTGAACCCATACATATATATATACATATTTTCTCTCTTTATGGATCATGGGTAGTTAATACTTAAAAGGGTATATATCTTATGATTTTTCTCTTTTTTAATTTATGGATTATGGATGCTTTTATTTTTAATTTATTCCAACCTAGTCTATTCTTGCGTGCAGACCCAAAGAAACAAGAGAAAGGTTATCTTGAACCATGGCTAGCTTATTGTTTGTCAGGATTATTGGGGCTGAACATTCAAAGATGCAACTGGTAAAAATTCCTTGATAGATTTATTGTTCCTTACAGTTTTTGCTTCAAAAGTGTTGAGGTGAATTAAATAGGCAATAATAAGAATGCATTAAACAAATTTTTGCTTATTATATGTATTGAAACATGTGAATATTGAATGTTATGCATCAAATTATATATTCCATATCTTCTTTGGAAATTCAATCAAGCATTATAGAATAACTAGATAAAACAAATTGGATTTCCCAAGAATTTAAGTGAACCATTTTAGATGGTTGATACATGTATGAATATATATATATATGTATGTATGTGATGGAGAGATGACCCGGGTTATAATTTTCTCAATGAAGGTAGAACTTTTGTCACTGTTGTTCCTGAGAAAGAGGTGTTATAGCTCATTCAGAATGTGTTTATGAGTTAAGTCTTAGTCTTTAGAGGGGTTAGTCACAAAGATACTGTTTATGCTATTGTAAATCATCATTTTGGTGATTAAGTAGCTAGTTCAAAGCAGTAGGTTTTTACCCTCTTTTATTTATTAAAATATGGAAATACTTACACAGCAGTCAATGAGAATGGAGTAAAAAGTTTTCAGGTTCTTATACAACAAATCATAAAAAGGGTCGATCAAGAGAGTAAACGAAATGAATTCTAAAGTTTACTTTATAGCCTTCAGGCCTTGCTGCATCGTCTTTTAAATTGATAGCTGATTAAAACTAAGGCCAACAGTTCCTTTTCTAATTCCCTTGTACAATATTTTTATACTGTATTCATTATGGCTTCTAATTCCCTTGTACAATATTCTAATTCCCACCTGATGATTAAAACTTTGCTTCAGTTTTGTCATCTCAGAGAAAAGGCAAAACTGACCACTCTTTCAACCTGACTTTTTAGATTGCCAATTTCCTTAAGAGACACCATTTAATGAACAAGTTTTTCACTAGACTCTAAAATATTCATTTCATATAAATATATATGATCTTGCTCATACTTGAAGTTGTGTTTTCTAATTTCTACTTGAAGTTTGCTGTGTTTAAATTAGTTTTGATTGTCAGATTATTTGTCTTGGAGTGGTGTTTCAAAAAAATTTCTTTGTCTATTAGTTTAGAAAACAAATATGAACTATGCAGATTTATAAATTGAATAGTGCACCCATTCTTAAATACTGTATTCTCATATTTATATAACAGTAATATTAAGTGCAGAAACCTTTCTGTTTAATTTATTTTCTTTTCCCTTTCTTTACAATAGTAAAAAAAAAATAAGGAGCAAAACATAACAAAGAAATAAAGTACAAGTAATATGTGAGATGTCACTTGGATATAAACCAAATTGAAGTCATTGGAAAAGAGTAATAAGTTAGCAAAATGGGTTGCTTCTGTTTTGGTCTCGTTGCCACTTTTGTCAAATCTATTAGTTTTATATTATTAGTAGCAAAAATAAAGGTTGTGAAGTGGTAATAAGCAATGGCAGCGCCTAAACCAAAAGAGGCAATTCATCCACCTATGGACCAGCTTCAAGGTTTAGAGTACTGTATTGACTCAAATCTATCTTGGGGTATGTTCATTTCTTCATTTATTGATTCTTTATGCTATTTTTCTTCTATTTGTTATTTTAAAGTGTTATTTGTTTCATTTGGAAAAACAGGGGAGGCAGTATTTCTGGGTTTTGAGCACTACATTTTGGCCCTTGGAACTGTAGTGATGATCCCTTCTTTCCTTGTTCCTTACATGGGTGGTACTGATGTGAACTCATTTTTCATAAAAGACCAATATTTCTTTTCAAGCAAGAAATTAATATAGTTTGTGAGCGGATCCCTTAATGTTTCCTCGTACTAATTTTGCTCATCCTCTTTTCTTTACTAAAGTGATAAAGTCAAGTTTTTGGAGTTGTTTATATATCAAAGTTGAAACTTTGTTAATGATTTTATGAACCATCTTTGAAAAATAAAATTTCATCAGGGTGATAAAGTCAGAGTAGTACAGACTCTACTGTATGTTGAAGGAATTAACACACTTCTTGCTATTCAAATGGTTCTTTAGAGGGAATAAAAATTGGATGGTTCCTATTCAAAGGGGGAAAACAATGATTCCTTTGTTTTTAAGTGTCAACTGCAGTACCAATCTTTAAAAATCCTGATATTTCTATGCAATTTATGGTATTGAACTTGGTTTGGTCACATTTTTAGTCTTACTAGACCATTTTCTGTAGTTCAGACATGATATTCAATTTATGGTATTCAATTGCTTTTCTATAGTCCTATTAATTCTTTAGTTTATTGCATGAATTTCTAATATCTGATTTGTTCATTGGATTATTTTACTCAGTCGCCTGAGTAGAATGCATAAAACATTTATTAATCTTGTTTAATTTTTCTCATCTTCTTCAATAGACAGGGAATAGTGTTTTTTTCACTTAATTGAAAATTTTCATTCTCCCTAAGGTAACATGTAAACTACCTTTTTTTTCCAAATTTTCTATGGAACTCTGACTAGAATGTTCCCATGGCAAGTCAATATAAGAAGTGTTGATGAGGCTATTGTGATTGGTGCTGCTCTTTCTCTGTCTTCATCAGCTTTTGTTCTGCAAGTAATTTTATTTTAGAAGTGTAGAAAATGTATTCTGATAAAATAACAGGTTTCTTTTCTTTAAGTATTGACATGTTTGACATAATAATGCAAGTAGAAGTTACTAGCATGTCCACTTTATAGGATTTATCTTTCTTTGGATTGTGGCATATTAGGCTATTAATGTATATTTAAAGGATTGTACCTGTCCTATATATGCATCCAGTGTGCATGGGATTACATTCTTTTAGTTAAATTTTCTTCTTATTTCTCAGTTTTTTTACACATAAAGGAACAAAAACTAATAAATTATACAACTAATAAATGTATATATATTCACATGTACAAAGAAAACTTTAAAACAACAATATAAAAAGAAAGAAAGCAAGCTGTTCTCAAAAAAAGAAGACAAAGAAACAAGAGAAGAGCTACAAGAAATCACCCTTTCTAAAACTTATCAAAGAAAACAAATTATTGCTAGTATTTACTGTCTTCAAATAAGAAACACATCATGGATATGCTCGAACAATCGATGATATGGTAATAATTAAGTTTTTTATGGTAATAAAATATTTCTTTGTTTATTTTGCAGATGTGACAAGAGAAATAGAAAATGATACTTAATTTTGAAGGCTTTGTGTTGGGCAACTGTACAATATTTTGTGCTGAAAGTAGTAACTTTTCAATTTGTTGAATATTTAAGACTACTTGAATACTTAAAGAACATTTTGTTGTTGATGACAGTGTTGAATGTTTTAAACTAATTTGTGGATTGTTAATATAATGTTGAATGTTTTTACTATTTGTTATTTGAAAATCAAGTTCATTTGATGATGCTAGTATATATTAGAAAGTTAATTTTGATTATATAAACAAAATTAAAATATAATAGAATAAATTAGTGTTATATAAATGAATATATAATGAGAATTTAAACTTATCTAAATATTAAAATAATACAAAAAATGTGTTATAATATCTATTACAATAATACTTTTTATAAGTAAAGAATTTTGTTATGCAAACTTCATTATATAACACAAATAATGTGTTATACTAAAGTGTAGTATAACACAAATTTATAAGTATTGAAGTGTGTTATATAATCGACTATAAATAATATAATTAAACACTTATCTATTTATTAAAATAACACAGAAAATGTGTTATTGTTGACAGTATAATAACACATATGTATAACAATGATAAAGTGTTATGTAAAGTACACTGACCTACAATAACATAGTCGATCTTAACACATCAAAAAGTGTTATGGTATGTTTTGATAACACATTTTTGGTGTTAGTAAAAGCATTTTTTCTTGTAGTGACAAATAATCACATTTATGCCCTCAACGAGCCAAAATTACAAGTATGCCCCTATAAGCTAACTATATAATCATATAATCATGCATATCACATAATCATGCATTTAATCATTTAAATCACACATAAACCAATTATGCCCTCCCGGCACACTAATCAAGGCCCTTAAGCCTTATTAGTGATTTTGGGTCGTTACAACTGCAGTGCTTACTTCCTCTGCCCAAAATCGCTTTGGAAGACTCTTCTCCATGAGCATAGCTCTTGCTGTCTCCATAACAGTTCTATTTTTTCTCTCAGACACACCATTTTGTTTTGGTGCGTATCCAACTGTAAGTTGATGCTTCGTGCCTTCATCTTCGCAAAACTTGTTGAACTCATTAGAAGTGTATTCTTTGCCTCTGTCACTTCTTATTGTCTTGATGTTGCGACCACTTTTCTTTTCGACACGGGTTTTGAATTTCTTAAAAATATCGAAAACTTACGATTTTTGTCGCAAAAAATTAACCCATGTCATTCTAGTAACGTCGTCGATAAGGAGAATGAAGTACCTATTTTGATCATTTGACGGGGTACGCATAGCCCGCAAACGACTGCGTGGATTAATTCTAGTGACTCTTTGGCTCTCCAAGCTTTTCCAGATGGAAATGGTTGTCGATGTTGCTTTCCGAGCATGCACCCTTCACAGACAGTGTTGAGCTCCTTGATTGCTGGGAGATCTCGCATTGTATTCTTCTGCTGGAGGATCTTTAACCCATGGAAATTGAAATGCCCTAACCTTTTGTTCCAAAGCCACGATTCATCCGCTTGCCCTTGCATTGCGACATTGCTTGCGTATCTCCATTGTAAGGGAAAGCATCTATTTTCTTTCATTTTTATTTTTTCAATTTGAAAGGAGTTGTCTTGCTTGTCATGCAAAGAGTGCCATTTTTCAATCATTTGTCCTACACTGAGTAGGTTCTGATCGATGTTGGGTACCAAGAGTACATCATTGATGTATCTCTTCTCTTTTTTAGTGTCAATGACAATGGTGCCTTTTCCAACAGCTTCCATAAAGTCGCCATTATCAATTTTGACTTTAGTCTTGGATTTATCAAGACTACAATAAGCCAAAATACGTCACTATTGCAATAAGCCCACCAATCTAATAAAATAAATGTCAGTAAAAATATTAAGATAATCTTATATTTTAATGACATTGCATTGACAACAAGTCACCATACTCGATCTGGTACGTCACTTCCTCCTGCAGTACCAGAATGTGAACCCAAAAACTATCTTACGGCAACCAATCCAGTGGTTTATGTTTTAATATTCAAGCAATCTCACATAGCTAGAAAAGAGCCCATGCACTAGCATTACATTTTAATTGGTTAATTACTTAAGAGAAGAATGATGTAGTCTGCCCTTGGTTAAAAAATATTCTTGATTAAAACTCGCTCAAGGTTCATGATATGACATGATCAATATATAGTATCACAAAAATATCAGCTGGCGGTCTAAGAAAGTCATCCATAGACAACCAAGCACATACAAAAGAGGACTACCTTTTTCCAAACATGTCCTCTCCTCCCATATAGTAGTGCAGACAATACTCCAAGGACAGCACCATTATACTCTGCTAGTATAGCTCTAAAATAATATAGAAAGAGAAGTATGGAATCAGTTCCAAATACAAGGGATATAAATCAGTAAAGAGCAGTAATTTGATAGTCTTAAACTTTTTTCTTGTCACTGCCAAAGGAGCTATGCCAATTCAAATATAAGATTTACACTTGTGCTCAAACTAAAAGTAATACTCCAGGGAGTGATTTTTTTCAAACTCGTGTTTGTTGGCATAAATCACTTTGCTGTAAAGATAATATTTATGGCATTTTCATCAAGAGTATTAAAGACTACAATTAATATCATTTACAGCGTAAAATTCAATCAAATGCTATTGTAATTTAAAAATGTGGCAACTAACATCACACTTCTGTTAGTTTAAATAGCTGATAAGAACAGCCACATGAAATGGTAGCATGAAAATTTGTTCGAGATGAAACTACCTAAGAGGTCCAAAAGATTTAAGACCTTTTCCCCATAAAACGAAGTATAAAGCTATTATGCCACCATTTATTATAGATGGTACTACCTGGAAAACTGTAAATATACTAAGATATATGTACAACAACAATCATATAAGCTGATATTCTTTCATGCATATTCTAATAAAGGTAACAAAATCAAAGAACCTGTGTATTTGAGAGCGGTCTACCCTTCCAAGGCTTTTGTAAAACAAGAAATAGGATGGATGATGGGACCAGACAAGTGAAGAGAAATAGAACAGCAGAAGCGCCTGCGTGAGACAAGTATCGGTACAGCGAATAAATTGACCATATTCTCATGAAATTGCAAATAATATGAACAATTTGCAAGGGGGTGTGCCTACAATAATATGAACAATTTTCAGAATGTAGAATAAAATAAAATTAGTTGCATAAGAGAGAAATGAGCAAAACACCACAAAATAGGAGAGAAGGTGAAAGAACAGACATAAAAAGAAAAGAAAAACAAAAAACTAATTACATATATATATGTATATACACACCTGAGAGAGCAAAGTTAGAGAGATGAAGGGGAGAGAACCTTCACAGGCGGGGTGAGCATCCAGGCGGCGTGCATGAGGCAGCAGAGTAATTTGGGGGAAAATGAGTTTTAGGGATTTGGGGAAATGAGAGAAATAGGGATTTGGGGAAACCCAAACGCACCTCTGCTGAGAAGTGGGGATTTTGGTTTTGGGGTATTGAGAAGGGAAATAAGAAAAGAAAATTGGGGCTCATTTTTTTTAGTGAGAGAAGAGCAAAAGGCAAGAGGCATTTTAAGGTTCGCACCTTTGCCGCTTCTTATGCTAAGAAAATATAATACTTTTTCAATAGTATTATATTCATGTGTTGTGGAAAGTGATTTTTGGTATAGTGACATCGTAATCATAGTCCTCGGGATGTAGTCCTCATCGAGGACATACTTCTCCTGAAGGCGATGCATGATTAACATGGGTAAGACCTTCCTACCAAGGAGCTCTAAGCGAGCTCAAAGGGCTTCATTACCTTCTGTGGAGCACAATTACTCCTTAATGACTACCACATGTCACTTAGAGAAAACACGGACAAAATTTGCCGCGCAAGTCTTCACTCGTCCTTGGGCAGTGGAGACTTAGACAGAGAAGAGTAATTTCAAGGGACGTGTTCAGGGCGAGATGTTTGGGATCCATGAGACATAATAACTACAAAAAAGGTAATGCCACGTGGTGAATCCTTATTGCTTTACACATCAACCAGTGCCATTTAATGAAGAGTTTTTTTCATCCCCAAGACGTCCAATCCGTACCTAAGACATCCTTTCGCTCTTCACTCGAGGAGTCATTTTTCCCATGCTATGATCACGATCCACGCTTTGATATTTGTGATCGTTGGATCATGCTCAAGTGCCTATTCCATAGGTGTTTAACGCCCAAAATGTGACAACTACTAAGCGGTAGTTGTAGTAAAATCGGGCGGTCGATCCACACGGAGGTAACCTAAAACCATAAGATTAGTAGAAAATAACACAAAAATTTAGTAACATGAAATAAATAAAAATGGAAATGAAAAGAGATTTGAGATTTTGGTGTTGACTTTTTGATGAAATGATAAAATAAGACAAGTGAAATAAAAGTAGGGTGTAATCAAGAGTTTAAGAAATAGAAAGGTTTCAAGAATCATCCATATGCTTGTTTGGTTACTTAGTTGCTTGATTTGAAAAAAACTACACAAGTAAATAGTTCACATCCCAACATTTACTTGGAAAATCTAACATTAAACTCCATATTCTTTTCTAACAAAAATCCATTTGAGTTATGAAGTTCTTTAATTTAAAAGCACAATGTTAATCTTATGAAAAATCTAAAAATGACAAAATATCCAAGGGCAATAATGCAATAGAAGATTAGACATAAAATTATGTATCAATGTTACTTTTACTAATTATAAGCACATAGAAAGAGCATGACTAATCCTATATACTATTAGTACAACTAAATAGAAATAACAAAATAGAGATGAGGATGAAAGAACATAAATAATTCAAATATATTATATTAAGAACATAGTAAATCAAAGTAGCAAAATAACATCACTAACATATGGAATCATCCCTAACCTTCCTAGGAAGATTAGACCATTATGCTCATGATTCTCAATAAATTCTAAGAAGAAAATATGAGAAGAAAGTGAGTAGAAATTTTGCTATAATTTATTTACTCTCAAAATTACATACCAAATGTGAAAGAAGAGTCTCTATTTATAAAAAGAGAAAAAGACTAAAAAGAAATTAAATTACAAATGGGGTCTACAAAATAAATTTGAAATATTAATAATAAAATATGATTTTGAAAAATCACATCTTATTATTAATATTAACCTAGCTATTTTAGTGAATGGTCATTTTGCCCTTTTTATAAAACACCAAAAAATATGAGCTTAAGAACTCAAAATGGAAAGGTGCAAGACCCAAAACCCCTAAAAAAATTGGGTTGAAAAGTGCCTGAAAGTGTTGACCAAGTGCAACCAATGGAGGCGCGCCACGTGTCCAGGTGGTGGCAAGCTTGGGCTCATTTTGGGCCTAATTCCCTTAAAAATGACACTTTTTCAACTCGTTTTTTCAGTTCTGATTCTTTCTTTCTTCTTTCTCTTTTCTTTATGCCAAAATGAAACTTTAATTCCTACAAAATACCAATAAATTAAATCATAATAAAATATTTTTATTTATAAAATAAATTATATTAATTCCATGAAAATATTAATTAAAATTAATTTATTTTGACCATTAAAATAAATAAATATGCATTTTTCACCACTAATCACAACCCCCAGCCAGCTTATTGCTAGTCCTTAGCAATTCAAGCAAAAAAGAAAATTTTCAAGTTGAATAATCAAGCCAAACCAACGCAAAATCATCTAAACATTTTCAAAGTATCAGCAAGAAGTCAAAGATTACTATCGAAGCTACTTCAGTTGCAATTCCAGAGTTGTGTGTGTGCACCAAACCATATTGTTTTTATCGCAAGTCATAACACAAATGGTATAAAAAAATCTCAAAAGTATAAATATCTCAACTACAAATTCTTCAGGGACATTGAAAGTATTTTTTATGGGAAGGATACCAATCTTGGAGTTGGAAATGTAACAGTTTACGCTCAAATGAGAAAAGATAAACTTTTCTGGACAAACAATTTGAACAAATATTGATAACAAGATAGGCATATCAACTTATTGGAATTCAAATGACAAACAACTTGTAACGCCCTCCTAATCCAGGACCGTTACGCTGTGTACTTAAAATTGTGTCAGACCTGCTAATTAGGTCATTTGGCTTAAAACGTGTAACTAAGGTTAGTGACAAGGGTTAGGGTTAAAAATTTTGGTCAAAGAACCATTGACTTTTATTCCAAAAGCTTTATATAACATGGGATCTCAAAATATTACAACACAATTGTTAAAAAGGGTAAATACATAACAAAAGTTACATCAGCCGACCTAAGCAACAAAACAGGGCTATAACCCTAGTTCCTCTGTTATAACCCCGGCCGTGATGGTTGAGCAGCCGCATATGTACACGCCGCCACCGAAGCTCTCCAACTCATGGCTGGTCAAGCTTTCCCTTTCCCTTACCTGCACCACAAAGCACCCATGAGCTAAGGCTCAGCAAGAAAACACAACGTATAACATTAGAGAAAATAACTCTAAATGACCATTCAACAATATTCAACAACATTAATTTCATAGCCAATGTCAGTTAATTTAAACACACGATCATTGGATCGACTTGGGGCTGTTGCCCTATTCAGTTGGCTTTTCAGCCAACCCTCGGGCCTATGCCCTAGGTACAAGACCATAGAGTCACTTGGGGCCTCGCCCTTAGCTCTGTCTCATTATCCATAGAGCTAGCCCAACCCCCATGGTTCATCTTCGACCTTAGAGTCGATCAACGTAATAGTACGTTTCTAGTTTAGGCCAATGCCTTGTGACCAGCGCACAACGCGCTATTTCCATCCTTGACTTATAAGTCAAGCCCTGATCCATGATTACATACCCTACTTATAGGAAACAGATGTGGATAGGCACATCCCGTCAATTAAGCACATATTCATGCTAATCATATAATCCCATTGAATAACCATTTTCATAATACTAAGCACATTCACATAACAGGGCCACTTGCCTTAACCATAGAATTCACATAACGAGTATAAGCACTTAGGCATCTAACAAGAAGCATTTAAAATAATAACCTAAGATAAGAAATCCTGGGGCCCAAGCCATAATCACATTGATATACAACAGATGGGCCAAGCCCTAATCACATACAACACGTTCTGGGTGCAGTTTTCTTACCTTAGATCCCAGCAAGCGTATACAAGAACAACCCTCGAGCACGATCCCGGTTCTGAGCCCTTAGTGATACCTAAGCGACAACCATAAAAATAGGATATATTAACATCGAGTGATCAAATGCTTCCAGACCAAGTCCTAGCCTTCGGGACCTCGGGTTCCACCAAACAAGGTAGTGGAAACAATCCCGAGCCCTTAAAGTTGAGTTCCCACGCTCAAAACCTTCTAGGGGTCCAAGAACCCCTTAAGAGCCACGACCCTATGCCCCCATGCGGCGGCCCGCCTCCAACCAGAGGCCCAGCCTTCCCAGCCAGCAGACACGCGCTGCGGCCCAGCCATAGTGGCACTGCGGCCCTCCCTCCTTCCCTGGGTCCCATCTGCTCTAGAGGGCCACGACTCACCAAGAAAATAGCCGCATCCCGACCCCTTTGAACCCAAAAAAATCCCCCATTTCAACAGCCAAATCTCAGCCAATTTAACCCAAAATCAATCCAACAACACAATTTAACTATCACAGTAGTTCTGAAATGTTCCCAGCAACAAAACCCAACAAAAAGCTAGCTTAAAACCTCATCAAAACTCCAATTCAACTTTAACTTCAAAGACCCAAGACCACTAAAACCAGGCATGAAAACTCAGAATTTAAATGCTAGAAATCAAATTCAAGGCTTACCTCTGATGAAGATTAAATCCCTCAAGCCTTAAGCTTCAACTCATGTGATCCTAGCCCAAAATATCCTTGGTTTCTAGCCCCCAAATTCCTTAATTTCCAATGATAATAGCTTAGGAAAGCTTGAGAGAAAAACAAGAGTGAGAGAGAAAAGAAAGGGTCGGTTTAGGCAGCTCCCAAAATGTTCTACTGTTTTTTCTTTTGTTTCTAACTTAAGTCACTTAAGTTAATCCCAAGGCTCGGGGTACCAGAAACGTCCCCGAGGGCAAAATGGTAAATTTCCTCAATATTCCCTCATAAACTCTCTAACTCCAAATATATCTCCAAATATTTATTTTCATAACCTAATAACCCAAATAAATATCTAATACTCAAAATACCCCTTGACTCGCCCCGAGTCGGGTATCGAGTCCCGTTGTGACTTTCCCGCTAACTTGCTCCCTAGGATCGTCTCGTGCCGAATAATCCAAATAAACTCACATAATAATGTGACCTGTCACATATGTCGCTTATATGCATACAAATACAGATTTATGCTCGCAACGGGCCAAATTGCCAAATCTCCCTTCTAATAAGAAGCGAGCACACATGCATATTTAATATCCCTAAATATGCGCATTTAATCATATTATCACATAATTCACATATTAACAATTAATATAGCAATTAAACATGTAATTTCATATATTGCCATCCCGGCCTCCTAATCAAGGCCCTAAGCCTTATTAGGTAATTTTGGGACGTTACACAACCTTTGGGATTTACATGAGAAAGCTCAAAAATAAAATGACAACTAACTAGAAATGATAAATAAGAAAACGAAACTATGAATACTAATATATATATATATATATTTATTATTATTATATATATTTTTGTCTATACAATTACACAAAACAAAAATAATAATAGAAAGATTTTTTTTAACAACTACAAAAATAATAAAGGAAAGTGTTGCTTTTTTTCTCTTTTTTCATTTATTTTTCTTCTTTTTTTTTTTTGACAGGAGGAAACACAAAAATAAAAGGAAATTACAAATAAAATAAATAGAACACAAATTTAAACTTTATTACAAAGACTCATTCTTATATGAAAATCATCCCTCTAGTAAAAGTCATGTTTTAAACTCCAATGTTGTGACTTTACCAACTCAAATGATCAATAAAAGTTCAAAAAGTTGTTTTCTCTACTCTCACAACTTACCAAGAAATAAAAAACTTTAAACTTGAAATTTCTCTCAACTATTTGTGTTAACAACTAATTTATCACATGTTTGGAAAGTGCACAAAAGAACTCTGAAAATCACTTCTTAATAGCTAAACATAGTAAAAACTAACTCAAACCAACAAGTTGTACTCAGGCTTGGATAATTTTGAAAAACATTTGACTTAAAAATTCAACACGACAATAAGATTTTCCAAATGAATGCTCACCACCCCCAACCAAAAATCAGACAGTGTCCTCAATGTCAAAATGAATAATCAATGAAAAAGGTAGGGAAAGAGAACACCTGAATGATGACCATGTCCATGAGGCGAGAGCATAAATAACCTGATAACAAAACCCCAAAACAAACAAAATACAGAAAAAAACATACAAAAATAAAAGAAAGACAGAAAAATAAAAATAAAGAGTAAAAGAAAAGAAAATAAATAAATAAAAACAAACAAACAAACCATTTAGAACTTCAGAGTGTATAAATTGGGTCCTTAAGAAGGACCTCTTCAACATGACTCACACTCTCAATGTAATGCTTCAGTCTTTGGCCATTAACTCGAAAAATTCTCCCATCGGTTGGGTCCTTGACCTCAACAAAACCGTTGGAAAATACTTGCTTCACTACAAATGGACCAGTCCATCGCGATCGCAGTTTACCGGGGTGCAAGTGCAAGCGAGAATCATACAGATGCACTTTCTGATTTGGCTCAAAGTGTTTTCGCAGGATTTGTTTATCGTGAGAAATTTTCAATTTCACTTTATAAATCCTGGAATTCTCATATGCATCGTTTCTCAACTCCTTAATTTCTTACAATTAGAGTTTGTGATTAATACCTGCGGCATTCAGATCAAAGTTTAGGGCTTTGATAGCCCAATAAGCTTTATGCTTGAGCTCGGCAGGTAAATGACAGGCTTTTCCAAAGACAAGCCGATAGGGAGACATCCCAAGAGGGGATTTGAAAGCAGTGCGGTATGCCCAAAGAGTGTTTAGAAGAAGTGTAGACCAATCTTTGCGGTCAGGATTTACCGTCTTTTCCATAATGTGTTTTATCTCCCTATTGGCTAACTCAACTTGACCATTAGTATGTGGATGATAGGCATTTGCAACCTTATGAAGTACATCGTACTTGCGCATAAAAGCATCAAAAGATCTGTTGCAAAAATGAGTGCCTTTATCATTGATGATAGCGCAAGGAGTACCAAACCTTAATAGCACATTTTCTTTCAAAAATTTGACAACTGTAGCATTATCATTGGTATGACAGGGTATAGCATCGACCCATTTGGAAACATAATCCACAACGAGAAGAATATAAAGGTATCCAAAAGAAGGTGGAAATGGTCCCATAAAGTCTATCCCCCAACAATCAAATATTTCGATAACAAGAATTGGGTTCAAGGGCATCATGTGCCGATAGGATAAGGAACCTAAATTTTGGCACCTTATACAAGAACAACATAAATCATTTGTGTCTTCGAACAAAGTGGGCAAGTAAAGACCGCATTGTAAGATTTTTGCACCAGTTTTCTTCACAGAAAAGTGACCACCACAAGCATCATTGTGACAAAAATTCAGCACACTAGACACCTCATCGTCGTGGATGCATCTTCGCATGATTTGGTCAGGGAAGTACTTGAATAAGTATGAGTCATCCCAAAAGAACTTGCATAACACGGTAACTTAGCAACAGAAATCAATTGTTCATCGGGGAAATCATCATGAATAGGTGGACCATCAGCGGGATCGCTGAATTCAAGTTGGGACAAGTGGTCCGCGATGACATTTTCAACATTTTTCTTGTCTTTGATTGTTATGTCAAATTCTTGCAAGAGAAGGATCCACCGTATTAATCGTTCCTTAGTATCCTTTTTGGAAAGGAGATACTTAAGGGTGGAGTGATCTGTGAAGATCGTAATAAGTGATCCAATCAAATAAGATCGGAATTTGTCAAGCGCAAAGACGACGGCAAGCAACTCTTTTTCAGTAGTAGAATAGTTCATTTGAGCACTATTGAGAGTTTGGCTTGCACAATAGACAACAAGGGTTTCCCCTCCCTTCGTTTTCCTAGCACAGCTCCCACAACAAAGTTACTAGTGTCACACATGATCTCGAAAGGAAGACTCCATTCGGGTGACTGAATGATGGGAGCGGAAGTGAGTGAATTTATAAGCGTTCGGAATGATTCCTCACACTTAGGTGTCCACTCAAAGGTAACATCTTTGGCTAGGAGGTTGCTTAGTGGACGAGCAATCATTGAAATTTTTTTTATGAACCTCCTATAGAAACCAACATGACCAAGGAATGACCTAATGTCTTTGACAATCTTAGGAGTAGGCAGGTTGGAGATAAGGTCAACTTTCGATTGATCAACCTCAATTCCTCTTTCATAAACAATGTGGCCTAAGACTATGCCATAAGATACCATGAAGTGGCATTTCTCCCAATTGAGCACAAATCCTTTCTCAATACACCGTTTTAAAACAGCTTCAAGATGAAGAAGGCATGTGTCAAAGGATTTTCAAAAATAGTTAGGTCATCCATGAATACTTCCATTGATTTTTCAATCATGTCACTAAAGATTCTCATCATGCATCTTTGGAAAGTAGTTGGTGCATTACACAAGCCAAATGGCATACGCCGGAAAGCAAAAGTGCCAAAGGGACAAGTGAAAGTGGTCTTATCTTGATCCTCTAATGCAACCTCAATTTGATAATAGCCAGAATAGCCATCAAGAAAGCAATAGAATGGATTACCAGCAACACGTTTAAGGATTTGATCAATGAATGGGAGTGAAAAATAATCTTTGCGGGAGGCGGCATTTAATTTTCTATAATCAATGCACATGCGCCACCCTGTCACAATTTTTGTGGGGGAAAAGGAGCCCTTTTTCATTTTGGATCACAGTGACACCAGATTTCTTGGGCACGACTTGAGTTGGACTGACCCATTTGCTATCAGCTACTGGGTAAATAATACTAGCATCTAGCAATTTCAAAACTTCATTTTTTACAACTTCTTTCATTGTGGGGTTCAATCGCCTTTGAGGATCTCTTCAAGGGATAGCCTCGTCTTCCAAATTGATTCGATGGGAGAAAATTAAAGGGCTAATACCTATGATATCAGCAAGCGTCCAACCTATCGCATATTTATGCATTCACAGTAACTCAAGTAACTGCAATTCTTGAGAAATTTGAAGGTTGGACGAGATGATAACAGGAAAGGTTTCACCGTCTCCCAAGAAGACATGTTTCAAACCCTCGGGAAGTTGAGTCAATTGAATAATTGGAACCTCTTCGGCTAAAGTTTTCTATTGTGCCCTCTCACGAGGTAGCTCTTTAAAGCGAGGTTTCCAAAACTGAGTCCTTCTATTGTGTGAGTCTATTTGATCTGATATTGCAAGAGTAGACTCCATAGAATCGGGACTTTCATTTTGAGATAAAAGGAGGAGTTCATCAAGATTATCGAAGTTGCTTCGCAATTGAACCTCCTCGGGAATAAAACTGTCAATCATGAATGTTTGATAACATTCATCATCTTCTCGGAGTTGTTTCCCGATGTGGAAGATATTGACTTCAAGAGTCATGTTTCCAAACGATATCTTCATTAGGCCATTCTGACAATTGATCAAAGCATTTGCAGTAGCAAGGAATGGTCTTCCGAGGATAATAGGAATGTTTGACTCCATGTTTACCATAGATTGGGTATCAAGAATAAGAAAGTCCACAAGGTAATAGAATTTTTCAATTTGAACTAAAACATCCTCAACAATACTCCTAAGCTTTTTGGTGGAGCGGTCAGCAAGCTGTAGCACAACAGATGTTGGCTTCATTTCTCCAAGACCGAGTTGCGAGTATACAAAATAAGGCATGAGATTTACACTCGCGCCAAGATCAAGTAAGGCTTGGCTGACTTCATGGGTCACAATTTGGAAAGAAATGGTGGGACAACCGGGATCTTTGTATTTCGGCAGTGTCTTTTGTTCAATCATCGCACTCACTTGCTTAGTCAAGAAAGCAGTCTTCTTGACATGGTGCTTCCTTTTTGCAGTGCATAGATCCTTGATGATTTTGGCATAAGCCGGCACTTGTTTTATGATGTGAAGCAAAGGAAGATTAATCTTCACTTGTGTCAAGTGCTCAACGATTTTAGCTCGATTATCAGGAAGTTTTCCAACAGGATTCAAAGCCCAGGGAAATGACACTTTTGGAGAGGCATTGAGTGGTGGATTTTCGAGAATAACTTTTGGAGTACTAGGAGAGTTGGATTTTATGGGTGGGCCTTGCAAAGTTTTACCACTTCTAGTTGTGATGGCATTTACTTCCTTAACATTTTGATCATTAGAATTTGAAGATTGGGCCATGTGTTGGCCTTGCACATTGAATTTTGGTTTGGAAGGAAGTTTGCCTTTTTCCGAAATGGCCAAGGATTCAGTCAATTTTGAGAATTGACATTTCATTTCCTTGATTTCTTCCATCATTTGATGATTTAGTTTGGATTGTTCCTCTATGAATGCATGAAGGGTATTCTCGAGAGAATTTTGTTATGGATGAGCATTGTATTGAGGTGCAGAATACGCCTTTGATGGTTGAACTTTTGCTCATTTCTCCATTGGCCTCCAAACGATTTAGCTTGGTTGGAATCTCTCCAACTGAAATTTGGGTGATTTCTCCAACCAGGGTTGTACGTATGGGAGAATGGCTTGTTATATGCCCTTAAGGCATTGCATTGTTCCTCATAAACCCCCCTCATTTCATTAAAAGCTAAGCAGTCCTTAGCTAAATGCTCCGTCCCTCCACAAAAAAAGCAAGGTTCTTACGGTTTTGCTTGAGCGATCATGTGCGGTTTTTCGCCATTTTTCGTCATTAAGACCTCAAACAAATTTTTCAAAGCTTCGAGTTGGGCCTACTATTCTCTTCTCAAAGTTGATAGATCTCAGATGGTTTATGTCGGTTGGTGCTATCAGTAGCACTTGGACCAGTCCAGGTGTGAGATTTTTTTCGCGGTTTCTTCAAGATATTCAAGAGCATCGTCTGGCTCTTTTTCGAGGAATTCACCACTGCATAACATTTCTACAAACTGGCGCTCATGACTCGTGAGGCCTTTGTAGAAGTAACTAACCAAACGCCAGTTCTCATAGCCATGGTGTGGGCATTGATTCAACAGATCTTTGAATCTTTCCCAGACTTGATAGAACGTTTCATTGCCCTTTTGGGAAAATGTGGAAATTTGTCATTTTAGACTATTGGTCTTATGGCTGGGGAAGTGTTTCAGAAAGAACGATTTGTTCATTTCCTCCCATGTTCCAATAGACCTGGGTCTCAAAGAGTATAACCAGCTCTTGGCTTTGTCCTTCAAGGAGAAAGGGAAGAACTTTAGCCACATAGAATCGACATTTTCGGCTCGGTTGTAGAACGTGGCTACTACTTCCTCGAATTCTCTGTTATGCACGTATGGGCTCTCGTTTTCCATTCCATGAAATGTTGGTAAGAGTTGAATCATGCCAGGTTTAAAGTCTAATGCAGGCATATTAGGAGGGAAGATAATGCATGAAGGCGTGGAAGTGCGAGTAGGATGGAGGTAGTCATTGAGAGTTCTTGGTTGGATTTCATCATTGCGAGCCATTGCAAATGGATTATTATCAGGTAAGGTTTGTGGAGAATCAAGATTGGTGGGAGGAGTTCCGACAGGAGTGGTGGAAGAATTGGAAGAAGTGTCACTAGAAGTTTTGTGATGATTCATCCACTCTTGGAAATCAGAATTAGATTTATTTTATGTTTTTATTTATTTATTTATTTTTGTTAAACTTGTTCCCATGTAGATTTGGAGGTTTTGGGGTGATCTCCAACGCTTTACTAGAACTCCTCGAGATTACTGAGTAAGTATCGTGGATCACAAGTTAACCTTTTCGACCAAACAACCTTTAAGTAGATTGAAATTGCTTATTTTGACAGAACAAGCTTGGTCTTCTTATAGTAATAGGTTCAACAATGTAATATTGTAAAGGTATATGCTCAAAATGTTCCTAGGCCGATTGGGAAGGTTTCCAAGGTACCACTTTAGACCCACACTTGCCTAGACATAACTCCACGGGGCTCCCAGGTAAGTGTGGGGGGTAACGCTATCACAAACCTTATTTAAAAACCAATCTTTCTAGACATAACAATATTGGTTTCTACCATTTGTAATATTACACAATTGTTCCCAATACTAAGCGTTTTATGATTGAAATTTGATGAACAATTTTATGCAATTTTATGTTGTTGTTTTTTTTTAAAACCTAAATTCTAAGGAAAACTAAGGCAAATTAAAAGAAAAGCCTAAACTAAGAAACCTAAAGCAACAAAATAATCAACACAAAAATAAAATAAAGAAAAGAGAGTTGAAGTGAAGATAAAATAGCAAGCTTAATTTTTTTTAAATATTTATTAAACTAAAAAAATAGAAAAAAATTAAGAAAGAAAAATGGAATAAGAATTAACTAAAAAGAAAAAAAAATTAAATATACTTATATGATTCTCTTTTTGTAACCAAAAGAAAGGAAAAGAAAAAAAATGTACATATATATATATATTTTCTTTACTTTTTTTGTTTGTTTTGTTTTATATATATATATATATATATGAATATTTATACATATATAGTTTTTTTTTTTACCGAAAAAGAAAAGGAAGAAAGAAAAAGAAGAAAAAAAATTATATATATTAATAATAATCAAATTAACTAAAAATTACTAAATAAAAAAAGTCACAACCCACAAATACAAGAACACTATGCTAACACAATATTCATACTTACAAAAATAAAAATAAAGATACAAATATTTTGGTAAAAATTTCACTAAAACTTTTGAAAACTACCTCTCCGGCAACGACGCCAAAATTTGTTTAACGCCCAAAATGTGACAACCACTAAGCGTTAGTTGTAGTAAAATCGAGCGGTCGATTCACAATGAGGTAACCTAAAACCAAAAGATTAGTAGAAAATAACACAAAAAATTAGTAACATGAAATACATAAAAATGGAAATGAAAATAGATTTGAGATTTTTGCGTTGTCTTTTTGATGAAATGATAAAATGAGACAAGTGAAATAAAAGTAGGGTGTAATCAAGAGTTTAAGAAATAGAAATGTTTCAAGAATCATCCATATGCTTGTTTGGTTACTTAGTTACTTGATTTACAAAAATACACAAGTAAATACTTCACATCCCAACATTTACAAGGGAAATCTAACATTAAAGTCCATATTCTTTTCTAACAAAAGTCCATTTGAGTTATAAAGTTCTTTACTTTAAAAGCACAATGTTAATCTTATAAAAAATCTAAAAATGACAAAATACCCAATGGCAATAATGCAATAGAAGATTAGAGATAAAATTATGTATCAATGTTACTTTTACTAATTATAAGCACATAGAAAGAGCATGACTAATCCTATATACTATTAGCACAAGTAAATAGAGTTAACAAAATAGAGATGAGGATGAAAGAACATAAATAACTCAAATACATTATATAAAGAACATAGCAAATCAAAGTAGCAAAATAACATCACTAGCATATGGAATCATCACCTTCCTAGGAAGATTAGATCATTATGCTCGTGATTCTTACAAAATTCTAAGAAGAAAATATGAGAAGAAAGTGAGTAGAAATTTTGCTATAGTTTCTTTACTCTCAAAATTACATATCAAATGTGAAAGAATAGTCTCTATTTATAGAAGGAGAAAATGACTAAAAAGAAATTAAATTACAAATGGGGTCTACAAAATAAATTTGAAATATTAATAATAAAAATTAATTTTGAAAAATCAAATCTTATTATTAATATTAACCAAGCTGTTTTAGTGAATGGTCATTTTGCCTTTTTTCTAAAACACCACAAAATATGAGCTTAAGAGCTCAAAATGGAAAGGTGCAAGACCCAAAACCCATAAAAATTGGGCTGAAAGGTGACTGATAGTGTTGACCAAGTGCCAATAAAGGAGCGCCACGTTTCCATGTGGTGGCAAGCTTGGGCTTGGGCTCATTTTGAGCCTAATTCCCTTCAAAAATGCCATTTTTTCAACTCTTTTTTTTTATTCTTTCTTTCTTCTTCTTTATGCCAAAATGCACATTTAATTCCCACAAAATAACAACAAATTAAATCGTAATAAAATATTTTCATTTATAAAATAAATTATATTAATTCCATGAAAATATTAATTAAACTTAATTTATTTTGACCATTAAAATCAATAAATATGTATTTTTCCACACTAATCAATAGGTGATCAACAGTCCTGGAAAAATAGCTTCTACTCCAACTTCTCGATTATAAAACTCGAAATTTTCCTTTCTTTTCCATTCACACCAACCTTTGAAATCCTCTCAAACTAGAGCTTTAAAATCCTCTCGTCAAGACCAAACCCTCAAACCCAAAAATTATGTGACCTTGGAACGTTGGAGAGAATCGAGTTACTTCTGGGTTAATCGCACAAATTACCTCTGCGTTCGCACTCGACACAACACTTACCGGCAATACATCTCGAGTAAGTCTTTACTTTCTCTTTCTTGTTTGAATGCTCTTAAGATTTTGTGGGATTATGTTTAGGCTCTTAGGAATTTAGGATTTAGAGGTTATTTTGAATTTTTTTTACTATCCTTACATGTCCATGAAAGTGTCAAAATTGGCTGAAATGGACCATTTATGATATTTGGCATTTTTTCGCATTTTGGGTATTCGATTGGAATCTGGAAAATTTCTAGATTCCGATGAAGTTCTTGAGTTCTAGGAGCCAATCTAGGGTTCTGAGGATGTCACTGTCCCTTAGAATTTCTTTGTCCTCCACTCCCTGAGCAGTTGTCTTAGGGGTTCTCGTGTTTTGGCCCACTTTCTTTTGATCAAAATGCTAACTGCTCGGTTTTGTTTTAGATGTCCCAAGAGCTCTATCAACTTCACCAACAAGGGTTTTACACATTCAACCAAGCGATCTTAGCAATGGCTTGGGAAGGTGAACAGAGGCCAGAGGGGAGGAGAGCACAAGCCTCGAAGCAAAACCAAACAATAGTGGTAAGAGAAAAGCCTCTAGGGACGGAGAGGTCAGCCCGTTGGGGCGCCTCGAAGGAGGACGTGAATAAGAGCCCCATCAACGCCCCCAGTGTTATGAGGCTGAAGAATTTGCGAAGAAGCAGCTTCTGAGCAAGCTGAAGCACTGTGGGGCCTTGGACCGGATCATAACCCACTATGGGATTGGTAAGGACATCCTTGTTGCCTCGAGACTCGAAGCGAGCACATCGGAGCGTGAACGACCTCGGGGCATGGAGCAAGTCTCACCTCCAAGCAGAGGCAGTGCTGCCCCTACACCAATATTTCATGGACTTCTTGAAGTTCATGGGTATCGCCCCGTTCCAATTGTCCCCGAATGGGTATCGGGTCCTCGTAGGGCTATACATTCTGCATCGGAGGAGGAACTGACCCATGCCTTCTCTAGCCAAGATTATGTATGTGTACAGTTTCTGGGCCTGCCCGAGGAAGAAAAATGGTGATGGGTACAATACCCTTATGAAGTGCACCAATCCAAACTTTTTGTATAAGGCTCCCTACCACAACAAGAGCCACGTGCGAGACTAAGAAGAAAATTACTTCTTCACGAATGGTTTCCCGACGCGGACCAACCTAACCTTTCTCCTCGAGTTTTCTAGGGTTGGTAAGTATCTTTGCTTTCTTTTGAATTGTCCTCCAACGCCAGTGTTCTTCCCGGACTTAGGAAATTTTTCTTCTTAGATCATTTCCATCGAACATTATACGTCGAAATGCACAATAACCACTTATAGGAGATGAAGAGCCTTCCTGAGGTGGAGATAGAGCTCAACTTCCTGGTGACGGAGGCAAATTTGCAGGTTGTTGGACTTCTTCAAGAGGGCCAACACATTGGCAACGTCTACCTGTCCGGATTTTGGAACTCCAAGTAGGCCCGAGAAGCGACATCTAGCCATATCAACTAGGTGTATGGACTGATCCACTTCTAGTATAACTAGTGGATGCTGGAGGAGCGCTTCGAAAATGCTTAAGTTGTTCAAGTAGCCAAGGAAGCTGAATAGGAGCTTGAAGAAGAGCTCAGGCAGGGATAGGGTCATCGTCCATTGATCAAGGTAACTCCCCAATCATAGTATATAATTCTAGACAAGTAGGAGACGGGGTAAATCATGAGCACGTGTGGGCTTCTCCGACTGTCACTAGACCACAGAGAAGTTCCAAGACTATCAAGACTTTATTGATGTTTACCTCCACCATTCAAAGATCAAGTTACCCCCACAAGGCTTCGTGCCATTGGATGACATGACGTCCTTCCACTCGAGGTGGTTTTGTCAATATGAAACTAACACTACTCAAGAAATGGGTGGGCTAATGAGGGAATTTTCTCATTCAATTCTTCACCCGGAGGAGCCATTTAGTGGTGGGCCTCCTGAGGAGATCACATGCTCCTTACTATCTTTTTTAGTTTCTTGCACGTAACTTTTTTGTTTTTACATGGTCTTTTAGACACTATCTATTTTGTCCTTGTCCTTTTGCAGATCAAATGGGCTTGGCCGACTCCATTCATGCCAAAAGACAAAGGCTTCAGGGACCAGCTCAGATTCATGGCTTTGCTGCACTAGTTGTGGCGCCCGTAGCTCCGGTAGCAGTTCTCGAGCCCCCGGCAGTGTTGGTATTAAAAGTGTAAATCAGAGATATGCAGCGGAATGGGTTTTTAAAAAGTTTATTAATACCAACCAGGATCATACATATATAGATATATTAAATCACATAGAAATAGCTTAGAGATCTTGAAGCGTATCAAGTATCCACAAATATTTTTGTATAAATCAACAATCTTCCAATCCAGATTCTAAAAGCTGACACCTTGATCTTCTAGACCAATTCTCAAACACACAAGGATGTGTGTGGGCACGTAGGATTCAAAAGGTTGAGTTAGGACTCTCTAGATGTACTCAACACATGAGATTTAGAGAGGTTTGATAAAGAGAAGATGTATTGAATAGTTTTTCAAGTTTAGAAAAACTATCGCTTTCTTTTCAGAGAGAGTTTGACAATCAAACTGAAAACCACTTCTTTAAAAGTATCGCTTCTTTTCAGGTTTATAAAGATAATTAACTAATTTAATTATTCTTTATTTTCTTTAAAATAGAACTAATCAGTTATAACATATTTAATTATTTAATTTAAATCATATTTAAAAAAGAATAATTAAGTATATATAATTAAATAAAAAAATTATTTGAAATTCAAAATTCAAATCACAGGGACAGGAAATCCCTGTGTGTGGCGCCACACTCACTGTACAGTGAGTGTGTCTACCACACCATTAGGGTTATCCATAATTTTCTCATTTATTTGTTTAATTAATATTTAAGACAATATATTTATCTCAAAATAAGTATCAGTTAATTCAAAATTAATTTTATCTTACATTATCAGTTTTAAATAAATAAATAAATATCTTATTTTAAATAAGATAATTATTAATATCTCTTTTTATATTGATCCAAACATGATTTTAACATATAGTTTTTCACAATAAAAACTATAGAGTTAATAATTAATTAATTTCCCATAATTATCACATAATTATTTCCTTGCTCTGGAAAAATAATTCCTTTGCAATTAAGTTCTTATCTATCTACAAATCTTTCTTTTGACATCCTTACCCTTGATAGTTTAGGACATAGGTGATTTAGGGACCATGGACCTATAATAGAAAGCTCCAATAAACCAGACTATTAATTAAAATCTATATTCTAATAATCTTTTTTGTTAATTTCATGAATACTCCACTATAAATACGGAATTGCACTCTAAGTATTTATAGAATTATATTTACAAAGTTTTCTCTTGTAGTCCATTGATATAATCAATAAATGTAGTTTTGTCCTCCATTTATTGGTTCGTTAATTAAAGATGGTCAAGATTACCATTTTACCCTTATAATTACATTTTGATCCTTAAGTACCATTAATTCACTAGTGAATAATTAATCTATAACCAAATTATAGATTTGAGCTCAATAACTATTCAATTCCATAATTAACCCTTAAATGAACCAATATTCAATCAGTTAGGAAAGTATGAATTCCATTGTTGTAAATCATGTTCCCAACCATTCATGATATTGAATCTCCAAAACAAGTCATTAGCCTCATTATACTAAGAAAGCTTAACGAGTGAATCAAAAGATCCAATAAACACAAACAATTGTTCATGAATACTCACGATTTAGCCTGATCTATAAATGATCATCTATTATGATAAGAATTAAATCTTTATGTCAAACAAAAAGTTTATAAAGATAATTAATTATCATCGGTCATGTCATATATAATCTCTATAATATACAACACCGTTACTAAGATGTCTATCCACATCAATAATCTGAATCTAGATCACTTGCATCTCGTATGCTTAGTAAACTGCACTAGTAACCATTCATTAAATATTCCTTACTTTAATATGTTACTGGCTATTTTATTCATTATATATGATCTTAATTCTCTCGTACTAATACAAGATCATATTCTCATGAATAAATAAGGAATTTTCTAGATATTATTATATAATTAATTTAAACAATAATTATAACATTCAAATATAATAAAATTTTATTTTTATTTAAATCAATAAAATGTTTTTACATGCTTTTAGTGTAATAATCCTAACAGGTAGGTGCTCCCACGGTTCCTGCCCATGGTGGAGGACCAACCAGTGATCAACCTCATCAGTGGTTCTCTTGCCCCAAGAGAAGGGCGTTCGGAGCGGAGGCGAGCCAGCCCTCTCTCGAGTGTCAAGTAGTCATCCGACTAAGACTCCTCGTCTGGTGATCTTCCCCTAGCACTACGAGGGGGAAGAGCTAGAAAGATATTGTAGCGTCACAAATTCGCTAATAAAGCTTAGGGACTTTATTAGCGTGTCGAAGGGTAATAATTGTTTTAAATATGCTAATATGTGAATTTGATAATAATGTGATTAGAAATGCATGTTTAGGTGAATTAATATGCATGTGGGCCCCATTTGGCTATTAAGGGCATATTCGTAATTTTAGCCCGTTGAGGGCATAAATGTAATATTTGTGTTTATTGTGTTTGATACCACGAGTGAGTGGTGATATATTTGTGATGCACGATCCGAGACGGTCCTAGGGAGCAGATTAGTTAAATAGTCAAAACGGGGTCGAATACTCAGCTCGGGAGGAGCCTAGGAGTATTTTGGGAACGTATTATGTGTTCGGGATTTTATCGAGTAATAGGTAGTAGTTTAGTAATTATTTGGAAATGTCGGGATTAAAAATGGATTTTTAGGAATGTTCGAGGACTTAGCGGGATGTGGCAATTGACGAAATTCCCTTGGTGGTACTTGAGGATTTAGATAGACTTAAGGGGCATTCTGGACTTTTGCTAAGGGATATACATGAATTTCTGATGCTGAGACTTAGAAGAAAAACAAAAGGGAAAACAAAACAGAAGCAATCTCAGCCTTGCTCTCTCTTACTCTCTCTCTCTCTCTCTCGACTCACTCCTCTCTCATTGAAGCTTAGAGGTTTTTGAAGAAAATTACTCAGAGATTAAGGATTCAAGGCTGGAATTTGGGAGGCTAGAAGCTTGAAGGTTTGGGAAATCAGCTTAGGGTTTGAGATATCACTGAGGTAAGAATTGATGCTGGTTAATTCTGTTAGAATTCTTGCTAGAACTTTAAGTATGCATGGAAGGTAGATTTCAGCTTGGTTTTAAGTTTTAATGAGTATATGATTTGTTTCTGAGATTGTTATGAAGTCTAAGTTGTGTGGAAGGGAAGTCTAGGCCTGATTCTGAGTTTAATTGGTGTTTGGGGTATGAAATTGGGGTTTAGGCTCGAGGAAAAATGCAAGAAGAATATTGATTTTCTGGGATTGGGGGCTCAGGTCGCGGTCATGTTCTTCAGGCGCCGCGGCCCGTGTGCTCGAAGAGCTTGGACAGCCTCTGTTTTCCTAGGCGCGTCGCGACGCAAGGTGTAGCGCGCCGCAGCCCGTGTTCCTCAGCAGAGAGGCATTTTTCCTCTAACTTGAGCGCGTCGCGGCCCTTAAGGGGCTGGGTCGCGGCTTAAATGCAGATAATGGTTGTTTGAGAGTTTTTAAGCTTGGGAACCCGAATGTTAAGGCTTGGGAAGGATTATACTACCCGGTTTGGTAGAATCCAAGGTCCCAAAGGCTAGATTAATATTTCGAAGATATTTATTAGTTTAGAACTTGATGGATGGTTAATATGAATGCATTGTGACTAGGTTTTCAATGAAGCTCGGATTAGAAGACTGTGCTTGGGATCGCGGTGCTCAGATAGCTCGGGACACAGGTAAGGAAATTTTTGTACTAATAGAGTAGGGTGTGGCCCTATTGTTTGCATTGTGGGGTGTAGCCCTATTGTTTGTATTGTAGGGCGCGACCCTAATGTTTATGTTTAGTATGTATTTAAATATCTGTGAATGTTATGCTATATGATGCATGCCTGTGAGTGAACGGCGAAGGTCGGGAATGGCAAAGAACATGAACGGCAAAAGCCGAGAATGGCAAGAGGTCGAGATCGGCATTGAGCACGCTGAGTGTAGACCGTTAGGGTGAGACCCTCTTAGTGTGCTAGAGCCACCCTCTCGATGAAGACCGCGAACTTAGGACCTGATAAAGCTTCTGGGACGACGTTGGCCGCTATGTGTAAAATGTTGGATGTTTTATTGTATGTTGTGGATAGTTATGCATATGTTATATGTCTTGTGTTGAGTTTTCTTGCTGGGCTTCGTCTCACGGATGCTCTATGGTGGAGGTAAGGGCAAAGGGAAGGTCGACCAACAATGAGTATGGAGCGACGGGTACATGTTCGACCTACCTGGCTGCCACGGCCAGGGTTATTTTTGGAAGATGTATTGTATTGGTTGTTTTTTTGCCTAGGTCGACCTTAATTATACTTTTGTGTTATAAAATATTTTCTAAACAGTATTTTGGGATCCCAAATGTATAACTCTTTACAAATTCAATGAATGACTACATTTTTATACTTAATATCTTTAAACGACTTTTACTTCAGTTTAGTTACACTTTTAACATAAAACCTCGATTAGCAAGCTAATGGCACATTTTTAACTCACATAGTAACGACTTTAAGGAAGTAGGGCGTTACAACTTGGTATCAGAGCGAGCCTAGGTTTATGGTTCCTGAAGATCGACCGAACATGTACGCTCACTACTAGTGACAAGCTTGACTCAGGGTTAGTTGGTATTTAATGAATTATATGTTTAAATGCTTGTTTGAGTGCCCTATTTGCCTGAATATATAGATAGAGCATGATGAATGTGTTGATATATGCATGATGCTAGGGCATGTTCCTCTTGATTGTTGTATGCTATATGTGATATGTGGATTTGCTGGTTGTGATTGGTTAATGAAATTGGAGGTGATTTTGGATGTTGTTATCATGCCTGATGTGTGGCGTCATTGGTTGCAGGCATATTGTAGTGATGCCTCGGCGATCAATCAGACTCCGCGACAATAGGGTCAAGGATGACAATCAGGGCCAGGACCCTCCACCTGCCCCACCAAATTAGCAACAGTTATTTTCCGAGATGGAAGTTAGACTTCATCGAATGGAAGAAGAGTTTCGACAGTTAAGGCAGCAGGCCCCTCCTCAAGGAATTGGGTTACAGGTACCACAGGCTGTGGCACCAGTGCCAGCCCAACCTGCTATGGAGAATAGATGGGAACCTTTGTATGAGAGGTTCAGGAAGCAGCATCCTCCCACCTTTGAGGGTGGTCCAGACCCACTGTGGGCAGAGCAGTAGGTGAATATGATTTCTTCCATCCCAGATTTCATGAGGTTGGAAGGGAATGAGAGGGTAGCTTGCTCCAGCTACATGTTGAGAGAAGATGCACGCGTCTGGTGGGATATTGTGTCTCAGAGAAGGAATATTGCAACCATGACCTGGGAAAAGTTCAAAAACATATTCAATGAGAAGTATTATAGTGTCGCAGTCTGAGCTGCGAAGGTGGATGAGTTTACGAACATGACTCAGAATCGGATGATAGTTACTGAGTATGCCTTGAAGTTTGACCGGTTAGCGAAGTTCGCGCTGGATTTGGTGCCGACTGACATGGCACGAAGAGATCGGTTTGTGGGGGGATTAAACGTCATGATTACCCGTGACGTCAAGATAACTTTGGATCCGGGGACTACCATTTATGCACAGGTAGTGGACAAGGCCCTTACAGCTAAGGGGGTCGAGGATAAGATATGGAGAGAGGGCATGGCTAGGCGCGAGGCTCGGAGGACGGTGCCTCCTTTTACTGGATCTAGTCGGGGTATTGGCCCCAGTGAGCAGAAGAGAAAGGCCCCAATCTCTTTTATTCCTCCTAGCTCGGATAGGAGGGCACGAGGTGCTTTCAGTGGCCGTCAGGGCGGGGGAGACAACTGGAGGAGTTTCCCAGTGTGACCTCGGTGTAGACGACGACACCAAGGAGAGTGCAGGATCAGGGCATGCTTTACTTGTGGGAGCATCAGTCATTTGAGGAAGGATTTCCCACAAGCCAAGAAGGAAGGGTCGAAATAGAGTGATAGTCTCACTTCTGCTAGATTATTTACCTTGACCCAGACTGAGGCTAAGGCTAGCCCCTCGGTCATGACAGGTCAAATTTCTAATGCTGGTTCTTCTTTTATTACATTGATTGACTCAAGGGCTACTCATTCATTTGTTTCTGCTAGAGTGATAGATCAGCTTTGTAGATCTAGTGATTTATTGCCGACTGGGCTAGAAATGGATGACTTTGATATGATCATAGGGATGGATTGGTTATCGAAGTATGAGGCAATGATTGACTGCAAGCGTAGGATGGTGACCTTTGAACCAGAAGGGGAGGTACCCTTTGTATTCATGGGTACAGTGAGTTGACCACGAGTACCTATGATTTCGGCACTGAAGGCTAGAAACCTAATGCAAGAGGGTTGCATAGGATTTCTAGCAAACATTATGGATACTTCCAGAGTGGTTACGGTTGGGCCAGATGGGACCAGATTGGTATATGAGTTTTCTGATTTGTTCCTTGCAGACTTGCTAGGGTTGCTGCCACATTGAGAGATCGAGTTTGTCATAGAGTTGGCACCAGGGGTGGAGACAGTATCTAGGACACCTTATAGAATGGCTCTGGCAAAGTTAAAGGAATGAAGATTCAGTTGCAAGAGTTACTGGATTTGGGATTCATTAGACCGAGTTTTTCATCGTGGGGTGCTCCAGTGTTGTTCGTCAAGAAGAAGGATGGATCCTTAAGAATGGGCATTGACTACAAAGATTTGAACAAGTTGACCATTAAGAACAAGTACCCACTACCTAGGATCGATGAATTTTTTGACCAGCTACAGAGGAAGACAGTGTTCTCTAAGATTGATCTTCGGTCAGGCTACCACCAATTAAGGATTAAAGAAGAGTACATACCAAAGACCGATTTCCGTATGAGGTATGGACACTATGAATTCCTGGTTATGTCCTTTGGATTAACCAACGCCCCAGAAGCCTTTATGGACTTGATGGATATGGTCTTCAAGGACTATCTGGACAAGTTTGTGATCGTATTCATTGACGACATGCTGGTGTACTCTCAGACAGAGATAGAAAACGAGCAGCATCTACGTCTGGTATTACATCGGTTGAGGGAGCATAAGTTATATGCTAAGTTGAGCAAGTGTGAGTTTTGGCTACCCCAAGTAACATTTTTGGGTCATATTGCTAGTAAGGAGGGGATTCTAGTTTACCCATGTAAGATTGAGGCAGTGAGGGATTGGCCCAGGCCGAGCAGTGTACCAGAGGTAAGGAGCTTTTTGGGATTGGCAAGGTACTATCGGTAGTTTGTTGAGGGATTCTCCATAATAGCCACACCATTGATCGAATTGACGCGTAAGAAGACTAAGTGTGTATGGAAAGACAGGTGTGAGAATAGTTTCAAGGATTTGAAGCGACGACTGATCACCGCTCCTGTATTGATTCTGTCGTCAAACAATGAGAAGTTTGTAGTCTATTGTGATGTTTCCAGACATGGTTTGGGGTGTGTATTGATGCAAGCCAGAAAGGTAATAGCCTACGCATCGAGACATTTGAAGGAGTATGAATAGAGGTATCCTACACATGATCTGGAATTGACAGCTGTGGTATTTGCACTTAGGGTTTCGAGACACTACTTATATGGCGAGAAGTGTGAAATATACACCAACCATAAGAGTTTGAAGTACTTCTTTACTCAGAAGGATCTGAATATGCGCCAGAGGCATTGGCTGGAATCGGTAAAGGATTACGATTGTGATATTCTGTAGCATCCTAGAAAGGCCAATGTGGTGGCTGACGCGCTGAGTCGGAAGGGCCCAGAACAGTTGTTCAAATCAAGGAAGATAGCAGATAAGTTAGCCAAAGTGATGACTAGAGCCGGTATAGAGTTGGTGGTTGGTCAGTTAGCCAACATCATTCTTCAGTCTATGCTCCTGTAGAGGATCAAGGAGGCAGAGGGGGGAGGATTCCCAGTTGAGAGAGCACAAGGAGGGCATATTAGCCGAAGCGGCTAAAGACTTTTCTATTTCAGAGATGAGACTATTGAAGTACAAAGACTGAATTTACGTTCTGATTGATTCTGGTATCCAGCAAGAGATCTTGGATGAGTCTCATACCACTCCTTATTCTCTACATCCGAGTACGACGAAAGTGTACCAAGATTTGAGAACTCTGTATTGGTGGTCGGGAATGAAGAGGGATGTGGTAAATTATGTGACCAAGTGTTTGACTTGTCAACAGGTAAAGGCTAACATCAGAGGCCAGCAGGGTTGTTGTAGCCTCTAGGGATTCCAAAGTGGAAATGGGAGTATATCACCATGGACTTCGTGGTTGGATTGTCGAAGACCGTGGGACAACATGATTCAGTGTGGGTGATTGTGGATAGGTACACCAAGTCTGCCCACTTTTTTCCTGTTAAGATGACCTATACTGTGGAGTAGTATGCTAAATGATATGTGAAGGAAATTGTACCACACAGTTGCGGCTTAGTACCACTTATCATCCTCAGAAGGATGGACAGTCTAAGAGGATGATTAAGATATTGGAGGATATGTTGCGAGCCTGTGTGCTAGATTTTGGGGGATCTTGGAGTAGGTATCTTCCTCTGATTGAATTTTTGTATAATAACAGTTATCAGGCAACTATCAGAGTGGTTCCGTATGAGATATTATATGGGATGAAGTGTAGATCATCCATCCATTGGGATGAGACAGGTGAGCAGAGATATCTGGGTCCTGAGGTTGTTAAGAGGACCAACGAGGCGAGTGAGAAGATTAGAGCATGAATGCTCACCTCCCAGAGTCGGAAGAAGAGTTACTCACACTTGAGACGCAAGAGCGTAGAGTTTCAAGCCAGTGACCATGTGTTTCTCAGAGTTTCTCCCTTGAGAGGGGTGAAACGGTTTGGAGTACGAGGCAAGTTGATCCCTAGGTTTGTTGGCCCCTTTAAGATTTTGGAACGGGTTGGAGAGGTAGCTTACAGATTGGCGATGCCTCCAGCTCTATCAGGGGTTCACAATGTGTTTCATGTATCCATGCTCCGGAAGTATGTATCAGATTTTACGCATGTGCTAAATTATGAGAACTTGGAACTAGATCAGGATTTATCGTATGAGGAGAAGCCGGTTCAGATTTTAGACCAAAAGGATAAAGACTTGTGGAGCAAGACCATCTCCTTAGTGAAAGTGTTGTGGAGGAACAACAAAGTGGAAGAGGCGACTTGGGAACTTGAGACAGATATGCGGGATCGGTATCCTGAGTTATTCAGGTAATTTTGAGGATGAAATTTCTGTAAGGAGGGGATAGTTATAGCGTCCCAAATTTGTTAATAAGGCTTATGGCCTTGATTAGCGTGCTGGGAGGGCAATAATTGTTTTAATTATGCTAATATGTGAATTTGATGATAATGTGATTAAAAATGCATGTTTAGGTGAATTAAATATGCATGTGGGTCCCATTTGGCTATTAGGGGCATATTCATAATTTTAGCCACGAGTGAGTGGTGATATATTTGTGATGCACGATCTGGGACGGTCCTAGGGAGCAGTTTAGTTAAATAGTCACAATTGGGTCGAATACCCGGCTCGGGAGGAGCCTAGGAGTATTATGGGAACGTATTATATGATCGGGAATTATCAAGTAACAGGTAGTAGTTTAGTAATTATTTGGAAATGTTGGGACTAAACGGGCATTTGTAGGAATGCTCGAGGACTTAGCGAGATGTGGCAATTGACGAAATTTCCCTTGGTGGTACTTAAGGGTTTAGATGGACTTAAGGGCATTCTGGACTTTCGCTAAGGGATGTACATGAATTTTTTATGCTGAGACTTTTAAGAAAAACAAAAGGGAAAACAAAACAGAAGGAATCTTAGCCTTACTCTCTCTCTCTCTCTCGGCTCACTCCTTCTCTCATTGAAGCTTAGAGGATTTTGAAGAAAATTACACAAAGATTAAGGATTCAAGGTTGGAATTTGGGAGGCTAGAAGCTTGAAGGTTTGGGAAATCATCTCAGGGTTTGAGATATCACTGAGGTAAGAATTGATGTTGGTTGTTTATGTTAGAATTCTTGATAGAACTTTAAGTATGCATGGAAGGTACATTTCAACTTGGTTTTAAGTTTTGATGAGTATATGATTTGTTTATGAGATTGTTATGAAGTCTAAGTTGTGTGGAAGGGAAGTCTAGGCCTGATTCTGAGTTTAATTGGTGTTTGGGGTATGAAATTGGGGTTAGGTTCAAGGAAAAACGCAGGAAGAATGTTGATTTTATGGGTTTAAGGGCTTGTGTCGCGGCCATGTTCTTCAAGCACTGTGGCCCATGTGTTCGAAGAGGCTGGAAAACCTTTGTTTGCCTAGGTGTGCCGCGACGCTAGGTGTAGCGTGCCGCGGCCTGTGTTCCTTAGCAGAGAGGCATTTTGCCTCTGACTTGAGCACACCGTGGACCTTAAGGGGCTGGGTCATGGCTCACATGCAAATAACTATTGTTTAAGAGTTTTTAAGCTTGGGAAGGATTATACTACCTGGTTTGGTAGAATCCAAGGTCCCAGAAGCTAGATTAATATTTTGAAGTTATTTATTGATTTATAACTTGATGGATGGTTATTATGAATGCATTGTGACTAGGTTTTCAACGAGGGTCGGATTAGAGGACTGTGCTCGGGATCACGGTGCTCAGATAGCTTGGGACACAGGTAAGGAAACTATTGTACCCGTAGAGCAGGGCGTGGCCCTATTGTTTATATTGCGGCCTGTATCCCTATTGTTTGTATTGTAGGGCACAACCATAATGTTTATGTTTAGTATTTATTTAAATATATGTGAATGTTATGCTATGTGATGCATGTCTGTGAGTGAACGATGAAGGCTGGGAACAGCGAGAGGTCGGGTACGGCAAGGGGCTAGGATGGGTGTTGAGCACGCCGAGTGCAGACTATTAGAGCGAGACCCTCCTAGGGTGCTGGAGCCACCCTCTCAGTGAAGACCGCGAACCTAGTGCCTGATAAAATGCCTGGGATAGTGTTGGCCACTATGTGTAGCCCGTGGGCTGTTTTGTGTTGATTTTTCTTGCTAGACTTCGACTCACAGGTGCTCTATGGTGCAGGTAAAGGAAAAGGGAAGGTCGACCAATCATGAGTACAGAGGGCGTGGAGCGACGGTTACATGTTCGGCCTATCTGGCTGCCACGGCCAGGGTTATTTTGGGAAGATGTATTGTATTGGTTGTTTTGTCGCCTAGGTCAACCTTAATTATACTTTTGTGTTGTAAAGTATTTTCTAAACAGTATTTTGGGATCCCAAATGTATAACTCTTTACGATTTCAATGAATGACTACATTTTTATACTTAATTTCTTTAAATGACTTTTACTTCAATTTAGTTACACTTTTAACCTAATACCTCTATTAGTGAGCTAATAGCACATTTTTAACTCACATAGTAACGACTCTAAGGAAGTAGGGTGTTATAGATACAAAGCGATGGTGGAGTATTTCAACACTCGCCTAAAGGAAGGGGAGGAAAACATCAAAGTGTTGGCGGAGTATCTTTGCCAAGACAGTCCTCCCTGAAGCCAATCTCCCCAGCTCCCCTCTGGTTAGGCAGAGTTGGAGTCCCTATTCGCAGGGAAGGTTAGGTCTCACACAACTTCCTTCACGGTGGAGATTCTGCAAGGGGTGCGTGCATCTTTCTGTGAGATTCATTCTCGCACCTACGCGCAGCTAGGGGATGATAATGAAATTTCTCTCCTCGCAACCTGCCGTTATGCCTCCGCCCGGGTAAGCCTCTGACCCCTATCTGACTTGTTATCATACTTGTACTTTTGTACTAACTTTGTCTTTGTTGTTCAGATTGCTTCCTTATGCCAACGTATGGGGGACGTCGTGGCCATAAGGTCCTTCGAACTGAGCCGAGCTTAGGAGGAGCTAGTCATGCTAAAAGGCTTAACAGATGATATCTCATGATGAGAATTCATGGCTCCATAAGGCTTTCAAAGATGAGAATGGTTGATCCCAAGAGTTGGAGAAGCGAGTTGCCAAAGAGTAGTCCCGAGTCCAAGATGTGGAGGACACTACCTCCAAGCTAGTCAAGAACATCACCCGTTGTTGCAAAGCAGTCGAAGAGGCCGCAACTATGGTACCGAAAGACACCAAGGTTGCTCGGGAGAAGTTTTCCAAGGCTTTGGGAGAAGCTTCCCAATCTGTGGTAGAGGCCGCAAGGCCTAAGGGGAAACCTTGCAAGTGGTGGTTAGAACACAAGCAGCTGCATCTGAGGCGAAAGGCCTAAGATGCAGGATTGGTAAGCTTAGCGAGGACATTACCAATCTCAACAGGGAGGCCGATATACTTGTCGAGGACACCCTCTATGTTGCATGGCTAAGCAACAAGGGGGATAAACTTGGCCTTTATTGATGACTCCAACTCGAAGTTTCTCTTTGAAGAGCGCTTTAGTGCAGATGAAGCAGCCGCTGTTGCTGCTCGGGCTGCTGCAGAGGCAGGCCAAACTCTTGAGGTTGATCCCATTATAAATGTTATTCGACTTCATTGTTGGATGCCTCGAATCTGAATCTCAGAGTTGTATGAAATGGATGCCCTTCTAGTGAGATTAAGATGATCCCAGCTCCAAATCCATTCTCATTTGATGATCTATCCACGAAAATTTTCCATAACTCCTGCACCAGCTCCTTCAAGAGCTCCTCTTGAAATCTGGTGCATTTAGCCATAAAATCAGCAAAGGCCTGACTTTTGATTGAGGTCCGTCGTACGTACAATATCTCAACTGGCTAAGTTCGATAACCCATTTTAACAGACGTCCCGACGTTTCAGGTTTTTACAAAACCTGGCTTAACGGTTGGTCGGTCATGACGTTGATTGAATGGGACTGGAAATATGGTCGGAGCTTCTTGGAAGCCAATATCAGACAGAATGCCAATTTTTCTATCAGTGGGTATCGTAACTTGACTTCGAGAAGTCTTTTTCCTATATAATATACTGGTTTTTGAGCATGGTCTTCTTCTTGAACTAACACGACACTGACTGCATTCTCTATCACGACCAGATAAAGGAATAGAGGTTCTCCAAACATGGGCTTAGATAACACTGGGAGCTCGGCCATGTGCATTTTTAGATCGAGGAACGCCTGTTCGCACTCCTCAGTCCACTCAAATTTTTTGTTTCCTCTGAGCAAGTTGTAGAATGGCAAACACTTGTCAGTGGATTTTGAAATGAAACGATTCAAAGCTGCCACCCCTCCAGTCAAGCTTTGAACTTCTTTACACAACCTAGGTGAGGACATTTCTAACAACGATTTGATTTTCTCAAGATTCGCCTCTATCCCCCTTGTGTTGACTATGAATCCCAGGAATTTTCCACATGCCACTCCGAAAGTGCACTTCTGAGGATTCAGCTTCATGTCATACCTCCTTAATATTCTAAAACATTCTTCTAGATCGGACACATGGTTATTGGCAGTCTTTGATTTGACAAGCATATCATCGGCATACACTTCCATATTTCTCCTGATCTGATTAGCAAACATCTTGTTGACCAAACGATGATATGTAGCCCCGAAATTCTTCAGGCCGAAAGGCATAACTTTATAACAATATACGTTATGTTCGGTCATGAAGTTAGTATGTTCCTAATCTGCAAGATTCATAGCGATCTGGTTATATCTAGAATACGCGTCCATGAAGGACATAAGCTCGTGACCTGTCATGGCATCTACCAACTGATCAATCCTTGGCAGTGGGAAACAATCATTGGGACAAGCTTTATTTAGATCAGAGAAGTTGATACAGGTCCTCCATTTCCCATTTGGGTTCGGGACCAGCATGGGATTGGCGACCCAGATTGGGTATTTTTCCTCACGGATAAACCCATATTTTAATAGTCGAACTACTTCTTCCTCAAGAGCTTCAGCTCGGAACGTTCCCAAGCATCTCCATTTTTGGGATTTTGCAGGCACGTTTTTGTCCAAATTTAAGGTGTGCATGATTACATTCGGAATTATTCCCACCATATCTTCATGTGACCAAGTGAAAACGTCCAGATTCTCCTGTAAGAAATCGACCAGCTCCTTCTTCCTTTTATCGTCAAGATTTTTCCAAATCTTTACGATTCTTGAAGCCTCTTTGGGGTCAATGTTTACTTCCTCGAGCTCCTCTATGGCTTGGAGTTCTGACTTGTCTTCGCCTATCCGTGGGTCAATATCATCGCATTGGGTGACGTCACTGTCCTCTTTTCGCTGAGGTTCTTCCATCCCGCAAGTAGCTTCTACTTCTTAGGCCTCCTCACCTCCGTCATTTATGATCATTGCTTGCTGTCCGGGTTGTGATTTTCGCTTCATAGAAATAATATATCATTCTCTGGCAGTGAGCTGATCACCTTTGATGGTACATATTCCCGCGGCTGAGGGGAATTGTATTGCTAGGTGGAGGATAGAGGTTATGGCTTCAAACGCCATCAGCGCAGGTCGGCCCAAAATTGCATTGTACACAGCTGGACAATCGATTACTACAAACTCAAGTAACTTGGAAACAATTCGCGAGTCTTCTCCCAATGTCACCACCAATCCGATCGTCCCGATGGCTGCTGATCATGCACCAGAAAATCCGTACAGAGTCATTGAGGTCGCCTTCAAATCAGTTACAAGTAACCCCATTTTTTCCAAGGTGGACCTGAAAAGTAGATTTACAGAACTTCCATTATCTACTAGTGTTCTCTAGACCCTCCGGCTGGTGAGCTGAACGGTTATGACCAACAGATCGTTATGTGGGAATTGGACGTGGCTAGCATTCTCTTTTGTGAAAATTATTGGTTGCTTTTCCAATTGTTGTTGTTTTGATAACCGTTGTTCCAGGACAAACTTCATCCCGTTATGGAACTTCAGTTCGTTAATGTACCTCTTCCGGGCCCCGCTGCTCGTGCCTGCCAAATGAGGTCCTCCTAAATGGTGGTTATATCCCCCTACTATCAGAGGAGGGTCGACCTGGTTTGTTTGAGCTCCAGTTTGACTTACTGGAGCTTCGAGAACTGATTGAGGGTTTAGTCCATCAGGCTGGTTAGGGACAACTCGATTTCGAGCGTACTGGGCCAATGGTCCAGCTCTAATGAGAGTTTCAATCTCATCCTTCAATTTTCGACAATCATTTGTGTGTATGACCGATGTTATTATGGAATCGGCAGAACTTTGAAGAATCCCTCTTCGCCCTCTGGTTCTTCAACGGTTATGGCTCCTTCCATGGAGGGCAAGTAGCATTTTCCAGGAAGATGTGCTCCCTGGTGTCTGTTAGGTCGGTATAAGTAGCATAAACAGGTTTGAACTTCACCACAAATTTGGTTTTCTTCACCCCGCTCTAGTTTCCCTCTCCATTTCCCTTCCTTTTGTTATTTCCCCCTAGGTTATTCTGGGTAACGGTTTGAATCATAGCTGCAACGTCCGTTACCGCTCCAACGGGCTGGACAGGGGTCTGGCTGGTTCCTACGGATGCTCGCGCCTCTTATTGGTTAATCCATTCTTGAGATCGAGCCAAGAATTCATCCACACTCTTAACTCCTTTTCTTTGGAGTTCTTGCCACAGGTCGCCCCCGACGAGAATTCCCGTCCTCTGTGCCATTAGCTTAGAGCTATCCTTAGTGCCATTAGCTTAGAGTTGTCATCAGCATCCCTAGCCTGTGCAGCGACATTGGCAAATCTACTTATATATGCCTTCAACGTCTTGCCAGGTTGCTACTTTACATTTTCCAATTAATCAGTATCAACCCGAGTGCCTGTGAAGCTCGGAATGCTTTTTTGAAATCAGAGGAAAACTTCTTCGACGAGCTTATGGAATGCCTCTTATATTGCTTAAACCACTGCCTGGTTGGCTCGACTAGAGTTGCAGGGAATAAATTCACCTTAGATTGAACCCAACATTGTGAGCCATCATCATGGTGTCAAACATTCCGAGGTGATCTGACGGATCTCCATCTCCATCAAATTTTGACAAGTGTGGCATTCTAAAGCCTACCGAATATGTGGCCACCGCAATATTTGGAGCGAAAGGCTCGAGCTCGTCTTCTGAGTCGCAATCGTCTTTTTCTTTTCCAGATAAAAGCCTCTTCATTTTCTCTTCTATCAAAGCTAATCTTTTGAGAGTTTGGTCCCTAGTCCCTAGGTTACCTGGGGGCTGTTCAACAGCTCTCATCCTATCGTATGCGTTTGATGGGTTCTTGCCCCTCCAATATCGAGCTTGGTTTTGTGGGGCATTCCCATTATCACGTACTATGGATGGGCCTCCTTCTTGTCGAGTATAGCTAATATCTTCATTCCGAGATGGATTTTTTCTCTACAAATTCATACAATCGCGCAAATCGGATTATGGATCATACCGAGAGCTCTGTGCTGAAATCAACTGATTTCTTAGGTCACCCTCGGACCTACCACTACGATGACTTTCAGTTCAGTAACTCCCATTTGTGAAATTTACAGCTCGCGGTTGTTACCGAGGATCTGGATTTTTGGCACGTGTTCGTGGGACGTACGTATTGGCAGATGGGGGAGGATTCCTCCTACTGTCTCCATAAGCTGGAATGTTCCATTGAGGACGAGGTGGTGTTGGATGTCTTATAGGCAATGAGGGGTGCCTTATCAGTGAGGTTATCCTCGTTCCATCAGGGCAGACTAAATTAGCTTGCCTATGTTCTACTCCAATGTCTCTAGTTATCTGTGCCTAGCGATCCGATCGTGATGTAGGAGGGTTGGTTGGAACATTTGGTCTTTGTGAGCCTATCCCAGCCCCTCCTCGTGGATTTCCATGGGCATTCCTGGGGACCTGTGAAGAAGGCACCGAACTTGAGGTTGCAGTCATAACCGACTGACTGACATGCTAACTACCCCTATGATGGTCGCTGGGTCGAGCATTTTGGTGATCTCACTCCGCAGGTATAGAACTTGGAGTGGCAGTTCTGATTGATCGATTTGTTTTGGATCGATTATTCCTGTGGGACTTGTGAGACCCACTTTGCCTCTTTCCGACATTAACGTCGGTTGCAAGAGAGGGTAATCGGGCCAAAACCTCTTCAATCTGCCTGTTTGCCTTAGCGAGATGGCTTCTCAATTGCATTTTTTCCAACTCAATGATAATTAGATAGTTTTTATTTGGATTTAGCGACAATGACGCTATACTCCCAGTGTCTCCATAACCTGCCGGTTGTTTTCTCGGACGCTGATGAATCTCATGGCCACGTTCATTCGGAACAGCGGTATGATGGGCCTCCTGCCCACCAGGCTGTTCTATCTCATTATCGTGCATTGAACGAGTGAGCACCATGATGAGAATCGACTGGGATTTTGATGAAGCAATAATTTTCTCTCAATGAAAACACCAAACTATTGACGTGGTTTTTCGCCAATAGTTTATTAAGAAATAATAAGGCAGATTAATGCTTGATAATAAAACTGTAATGAACAATAATCAAAATTCACTTGAGAACACAGAACTTTTACGTGGTTTAGTGGTTAAAATCCACCTAGTCCATGAGTCAATATTATTGTTGTTTCTCTCTCTATTTTGGCAGAGTTTTGGTATTATAGAATAATGGTCCCTTTTCCGGTCCAATATTCCCAGTATTTATAGGAGGATTTCATGGACAGGTTTGTGTAATCGCGTGAGTCAATCACATATTTACATTATAATTACATTTAATACAAATAATTCCCATTTATATTAGGATATGATTTGATAGCAGGATAACAGGTTCCTACTATCTCGGATAATAAATATGACAGCCTTGTCATAAATAAACGTATAAAAGAGGATCCCGAGACTCTAGGATCTCTGAGTATGCAATATACTAGAATTACCACAATCTGGATATCTCCTCCAAGCTCATTCTTCGACAACTATTTAATATTTCAAGCTCGCGCTTTACAGCCATTGCACCCTTAATTCGGGACAAACTCAGGATGGCTATATTCACGTATGCCCACTATGAATCTAAAACTGTCCACATGGATAACAAGCAGATATTATTCCCCTCGATTATCTCTCCGCGTATCTATCTGCCAGTTGTACCCGAGCTGAACGAATGAACTCATGCTAAAATTTGGGTACAACACTTCTCAATTCTCTCTCTAACCTCTCTCTCTCTCTCTAAGAACATTCATTTTCTCCAAAACAACTCATCAAGAATTGCTTGACTTGTATGAGTTTCGAGGCTTGTTTAATCCCACTTCTCATTCCATTTTTTTAGAAGCTTCAAGCAACTTTATAAAGGCTTGGAATAAATATTTTAGAAAGGGATACTCCTTGTGTATATGTCTTGGTTCTACATTTTGTGGTTTTGTGACATAGGCATATTTTGTTTTCGATTTCGAGTTTTCCATCTCATTTTGTTTTTTCTTTTGAGATAGTTTTATTATATTTTGTATGTTGATTCCATTTATTTAGGTGGTCTAATTTCACGCTCCATTTTTTGTCAATTTATAGATTATACTTTAATCTTTGATTTTCAAGATTTGCCTTAATACTGTGCATGTGATTCTTGATTAGCATCTAAGGTTTGTATTGATGAACTAATTACATTTATTCATTGTTGATTTAAAATTTGTGAGTCATAAATTCCCAACAAAGGTCATGATCACACCCATGGACAAATCTTCATTCTTTTAATTTCTCTCATTTTTTCTCTCTCCCTACTTTTAATCACCAAAAGAATGTTGTTGGCCATTCGTACCAACACAAATTTCTATGCATAAAACCTACCTTCGAATGACCAATCACTGGAGCTATTTTCACACACTTTGAAAATGATGATGTTGACATGGGTTTCAACAACCAAAGTTAGGTTTTCCAACATTTAATAAAGATTGGACTATTATGGTTGTGCTTTGAGAACAAAGATGAACACATCCATATCTTTGAGATTGGACTATTTTTTTAATACATTTTATTTTGAAAGATATATTGTATATATTTAATAACAAATAAATACTATTGGAGGTCAAAAATTTGTGACCCATGTGTCATGAATAGGAGACCCCAACTCTTGGCCTTCTCGCGAGCTGGTACACCTCACGACCAAAGGAGGAGGATGACTACTTCTCACGACACGGATGCATCAACGTCCCACGAGTTGTATCTGACACCATTAACTAGTAGAATGTTTGTTCCTACAAACATAAAACTTTCTAGCAGAAGTTCTGCCACAAAACAAGTTGCACTATGTCGCGAGTTGCGCTATCTAGAACCATATGAGGTCCCAGAAAACCTATTGGAAGACCTGACACAGCTGACTACTTCACTGATTATACGTCTCGAGCACCACGCTATCTGACATAATGGTTGTGGGTACATTTCCAAGCACCACTGCCCTGTACATTTGTGACCAATGACGTGTTGTCAGTTTCAAACATGTATATTTGTCCTGCAGTGTTGTAATTGTACAAGGTAGAAAGGGTAATTTTGTAATTATACTTGTATCTTACTTCACCTATAAAAGGATAAGACAATCCCATGAGTAGGGGTATTGGAAACTGTTCATTCTAAGAGAGAACTCAAGATAATACAAAGCTTGTTCTTACATTTTCATCTCAACTTTGTGCAAAGAATTAAAGTTCTAAGTGTGAAGTTCTTTTACACCACTTGTACTATTTATTCATCTCAAAATCCTATATTAATTCGTTTGCATTTCTTAATGTGGACATATACAAACATCTACAAAATGAAAATAAAATAAATATTATATAACAAAACATAATTATCCCAAAAAATAGTACATATATTTAGAAAATATATATACTAAATAAAAACTAATCATAAATAAAAACACTACTAATCATATACCAAAAATTTAAACATATACAAATAATGGCAATAATAATAATAACGTAAATCTATTATAAAACATGTACAAGTTAGATAGCTAAAGATATTATGAATAAAACTATAAACAATAAGCATTAAAACTAAAAATATAAATGATAAAACATATACATGAAATTATACCAATACTCATCTAAGTATGAAAAATTAAATACATTATATGTAGAGCTTATGTGAGTGTTCTATAAAAAAATGGAGAAAATATCAAATACTGAAGAAAAAAATATTACTCATAATATAACAAACTATTATAATTGGTTAAAATGCAAAGCCTAAAGTAGTATTACACAAGTTAGTATAATAGTCTTACAATTTTGCGTAAAGGTAATGTGAAATTTGACTTTTTGTTGTAAGTATTTAAAAATTGTGACTTTGGGTCTAAAGTGATATAATGATAGGGGTGGGTGCACACGGATTTGATTTTTGGGTTTCGGGTACATTGGGCTTGATCGGGTCGGGTTGGGCTGGGCCAATTGGGCTTTGGGCAGAAAATGGGCGTTGGTACAAAATTTTCAAAAATAACAATTTTTACACTTTTTTAATTTTTAAAGTTTGTTGTTAGTTTTGTTCAATTAATTTTTTTTACAAATTAGGCATTGGTAAAATTTTTGCAAAAATATAATCATGAAACATAAGTTTATAGAAAATTAGAAATTAGAAAAGAAATGTGATTTTAATGCATTTCAAGAAACAAACTACAAAATTAATATACTAAAACACTTAAATATAAATTCCAAAGTACAATCCATTACCTATTATCTATTATCTAATATCCAAAGTCCAAATTACAAACATAAAAATGCCAAAAGTCCCAAAATACAATCATAAACAAACATAAAGTCCATAACTCTACAACAATAAACATAAAGTCCATGAAAATCCAAAATACAAAGAAAGAGAATAGTAGTATGTATGATCACTCCTTCCTTCCTTTCCTTCATTCCTTTCAAAATTCAAATTTTCAAATAAAAAAATATATCAAAGAAAAGAAATCAAAGATAATAAATAACAAAACGCTAAGTAAAATAAGGCACGAATAAAATCTTACATATAATTCTTTGAATTCGTAGATTGTTGTGCAGTTGATGAGGCTGAAGACTAAACATTGACAGAGGATGAGGCTGGCCCAGCACTAGTAGTATCATTGGTCATCTCTACAAATATTATTAATATAAAAGATAAATATTAGATTATAAAATATTCACACACTGAAAATAAATATTTATACGTTATAATTTGCAAGTTAGACCATGAAAATCCAAATAAAATGTAATAAATTATCTGATTCAAGATACTCTGATGTTTGAAGCGCTTCTTCTTCATCCATATAGTCTCGAACAATGATGAGTTGATGTGATCTACTCCACCAGTTTTTGAGACAAATTAATGCTTCAACCATCCTTGGGCTTAGTGAGCTTCTAAAAGGATCTAAATTTGACCTCATATAGAAAATGTCACCTCAGAAGCAACGGTGGTAACTAGTATAGCTAACACATCATGAGTCATGAGTGATAAGATCTTGTACTTGCACCCACTACTAACCCGCCATCCAAAAACATTAAAATTCTCACTTGGTCACTCAGGTTCCTCTTCCAAATATTTATAGACCTCATTTTTTGTCATTCCATCATCCTTCTCCAATCTCCGTGCCACAAACTCATCATGCAAATTACGTGACTTCTTGGTAGTAGGTTGACCACTAATAGGCATGCCGAACGTGGATGAACCACTAACAATAGACTGAGACTGTAGTTGAGTCATAGATGTCGATGGATGAAGACTTGATGTTGTCTCATTATATTGATCAAACATTGCCCTTATTGTCTGCTCTATCATTTTCACCATCTCTTTGCGCGCCATCTCATCATAAGTAGCACTAAAACAATGACTGAGATACTCAAGCTTGTATTTTGAGTCAAGGACCAAAGCAATTAGAAGTGCCTCATTACAATTATCAAGATTTCCCCAATACTTATCATACTTTAGTTTCATGCTCATTGCCATTGTCCTCAATAACTCGTTCTCATCATCGTCAACTACTAAGTCATACAGCTCCTGTTGCATATTGCAGATCTCAATGAAGTACTTATTAGCGGTAACATAATTAGACTCACTAAACATTAAAGTTATTTAGTAAAAAGTCTCCAAAAACCTCAAAAACACTAGAGCCTTATCCCAATCAACATCAGTGGGGGGCCCCTAATTTGGTTTTCCATCTTTGTCAACCTCATCAAAATATTTCATATAATTAGCATCTGATTCCATCCTGAAATGCCTTCCAAAATTTCATTGCACAATTGAGCATTAGATATGTGGAGTTCCACCTTGTTGGGACATCTAAACACATAAGCCTTTTACATTCAATCCTCTCCTCCATCACACACTCCTTAAAAAAATTTAGCCTAGAAGGAGAAGACCTAACGAACCTCACAATATTTCAAATTGTTGCAATTGACCCATGGTTTTCCTATAACCCTTCAGTGACAATTAGGTTCACTATATGAGCGCAACACCTCATGTGTAAAAACTTTCCATCTAAAATTAGTCCCTTCTCTTTCTCTTTGAACTTCCTCTTAAAGTATCCAATGGAAACATCATTAGAGGAAGCATTGTCTACCGTAATGGTAATGCCCCATTCTAAAAGACATACTCGATCTCATTGCCAATGGTTTCAGCTTTATGATCTACCACTTGGAAAAAATTGATAATTCTTTTCTGATACTCCCAAGCATTATCAATGCAATGAGCAGTGATGAACATGTAATTCAAATTTTGAATGGAAGTCCAAGTATCGATTGTAATCAATATCCTCTCATGGCTCAAAATATTTTTCAATGTCACCTTCTCCTCCTTATATAACTTCAATACATCCCTAGCAACAGTCATTCGAGAATGGATCTCAAACCTAGGTTGGCGTGTTTTGACAAGTCTTTTGAACCCTTCACCCTCGACATGTCTAAATGGAAACTCATCCAACACAATATATTGCGTGAGGGCTACCCTACAAGCTTCTTTGTTATAAGCTACCGCTACTAAGCTTGTTTCCCCCTCTTTCCCTCGTTTTACAGGCTCAAAGCTTAAAGTCTTTTGTTTGTGCTCATCAATCTTAAACGGACTTAGCTCGCAAACTTTCTTAAAATGGTTCCACAAATGACTAGTCCCATGTTTTCTAGTGTCACACAAGAAGTCAGACCCACAATAATTACATATATACTTGGGGGAAGGAGGCTCTTCATTAGGATCTGTCGGGGGTGGATGAGGATCTTCCTTAGTAAAATGATCTCAAACAGATGACCATTTTCCCTTTGTTTTTCCAGGAGGGATGAGAGGTTTACCCCTATTTCTAACCCTAGTTTTTCTACCCTTATCAGTAGGAGTAGGGTTTTCAGTCTGAGTGAGAGGAGGTTGATCATCTATCGGAGGAGGAGTTTCATCTACCTCATCAATATCCATTACCTAATACAACATATTTTTAAAAAAATAACCAATCAACAAAGCAACACACAACAAGCCTAACATCCACTACAACAGGGCAACACACAAGTCTATAATCAACTACAACAAAGCCTAATAGCCACTACAACATAGCAACACACAAGCCTAATATCCACTACAACAGGGCAACACACATTCACACAAGCCTATATATTATAATTCAATCTAACAAAGATAGTAAGTTTACCTCAATCTTCAAAGTAGAAGCAATGAATTTAGACTAGCCCGCTTTTGATCCAATTTGTAAATCCATAAAAATAAGTGATTGTCATAAAAATTTCAGCATATGAGATTGAGATATGACCATGACTTTTAACGTTAATCATATATTATACACAAACTTTGCAAATCAATGAAAGTTTCCTTCATAAAAAAAATTAAAGATCATGGTTTATTAAAAAGAAAAAGGAACCTTAAATGTAAAACCTAATTCAAGATTAATGAAATCACAACTTTGTTTGGTAAAATAAAATATTTAATCACATAGTTTAAGATTTAAATATGTAATCACATAGTCATAGATACACAAAATAATGAACATATACACATTATATATTTCATAGATTAGATATTAAAAATAATAACACAATCATATTATATACTAGTATAGATTAGATATATAATCTAATAATCATTGAGTCGTAGACTACCAACACAGTGAGCCTATAGATAGAGTATATCAGTATATAATATATATAGAGACAAAAATGAAAGAATAAAAATCAAAATAAAGAGAAAGAAGGTGTGCTCACCGTGAGGGGGTTGGCTGGTTGGTGGCTGCGCCAGTGGTGGCACTGTGGTCTGGTGGTCGTGGTCCCCGTTGGGCCGGAGTGCTCCTTGAGTGTGAGCCAAAAGAGAGAAAGAAAGTGATGGTGGTTGGTGGTGGCTGGCTGGCTGCGCCTACGGGGTCTGCGTCTGTGGCGATGGGAGGATGTGGTTATGGTGGTGGGTCGTGCCTGTGCGTGAGAGAGAGGGTGACTGGGGTGGTGGTGAAGCCGTGAGGGAGGGAGGGAGAGGTCTGTCGTTAGTGTGTGGAGTGGAGGGGAGGCTGCCCGTGCATGAGAGAGAAAGAGAAATGGTTATGTTTTTAATTTTTTAGGGTTTCAATTTTTTTTTTAAATACACTCAGTTGGGTTCAAGTGTAACCCGAACCCATGTATTTTAAATTTTAGAACCCGAACCTGACCCGAAACATGTCGGGTTCGGATCGGATAGGCCCAAAATGAATAGGTTTTCCAAAAAAAAAAAATGGGTTCTCGGGGTTCGGGTCGGGTGGGTTATGCGAGTTTTCGAGTTTTGTTGGTCAAATATTCACCCCTATCTAATGTTGGAAATTTATGGCTTACAGACTTTATATCAACAATGAATAATAGAAATAAACTCAATAATACAAAGTTCTAGAGACTAATCTAGAATCACATGCATAGTATGAAGGAAAATCTTAAAAATTCAAAAATTAAAGCAAGATCTAATTAAATGGCATAAAATAGAGAGTGAAATTACACCACCTAGATAAATGGAATCCTCACATAAAATATTACTAGCACTATCAAAGATAAAATCACAAATTATAATGAAAAATTAAAATATGAAATATGAAATAAATAAAAAAGTCTATCTCAGAGATATAGGGTTTTAGAGAGATACAACCTCTGAATTGAACAATTGAGTCTTCAAACATGCGGGGACATCAAAAAGCTTAAACACAATGAGTATCGTTGTACAAAATCTCTATTCCAAGTCTTTCTGAAGTTGTTTGAAGCTTTACCAAGATGGAATGAGACGTGAGATTAAAAAAGCATTTGAAACTCACACAAGTCAAATAATTCTTGGAGAAAATGAGTCTTCTTAGAAAGTTAAAGAGAGAATGAAAAAGTGTGATCAAAGTTTTTCAACTCTAATTACCCTTATTTATACTGTAGGCACCGCCATTAGGCTTTACCAATAGAAAATAACCTTTTAAACACATAATTTTGGAGCCAAAACGCACATTAATTTAATGTGTCAAGCGACATGTCGACATATAGGTTGTGACATGTCATTATCCCATAGCCTAAGGTATCCAAAAATTCTCTTAAACACATCCAAATGACTCCAAACTTTTAGGGGAAGCTTAGATACCTCATTGTATCATTTTTTTACTCACAAAAGTCAATGTTAGATGCCTACAACAGCAACTTATATTTTTATTTCAACTTGAGTGAAATTGTTAAGTATTTTGCACCACATTGTGTAAATAAATTAACCATTATATTTAAACAATCTCAATATTTAAGAGTGCACAAAAAATTTGGGGGCATTTGGAGGTGTCTAAGACACATTTTGGAAATTTTGGGCAGTCATTCAGGCAACACATTTCCTGTTAAGAGAGGATGCGTAGCCTAAATGTGAAAAACTCTAATTGTGAAGCAAGCAACGTGTCGCCCACTAAGTGGCAATGCGTCCCCTGGGACGTCCGTATGATGTCTGTACAAATGTGTTTTTTGGCTCCAAAAGTCAATTTTAAATGCTCTAATCCTATTCTAGTGACAGATCATAACCTATTTAAACGATCATTTAGGATTGTTAATGACTAATTAGACTTTTCAATTCTCTATCTAACCTCTCTCTCTCTCTAACTCTCAAAGATCACATGTTTTCTCCAAGAAATCAATAAAAAAAAAAGTGTTTGTCTTTTGAATTTCAAGGCTTGTTCAATCTCAATTCTCTTTCCTATTAGAGAAAGCCTCAAGCGTCCATGAAAAGTTAGGAAATAGAAAATTTGGACAATGACCATATAGATTCATATTATATTGGTGGTGTAATCTCATTCTCCCCCAACACAAACTACATAAAATAAATAAATAAACATAATCTAAAACCTACCCTTATATATTTTATTGTGATTCGATGTATTTTTTAAATCTCAATAGATATATGCTTGTATTATAATTAGTTAGAAAATAATATAATTTTGTTGTAGATATTCATAAATATATATAAGATACTTCTTTGGTGCATACCTTTTTTGTTTTCGGCTTGTGAACAGTTTTCAGTGCGGTTTTTTTTATGACTGTGTTTATTGTTCTTATTTAGAGCATCCTGCAAATTTTCAGGAAATTCTAAATAATTTACAGTGTCGAAAACTATGTTCAAACATGTTGTTGCACGCGTGACTAATTTTTTTTATGCGCGTGGAAAACAGCCTGTTTGAACCTAATTTCTGATATTTGTAAATTATTATGAATTTCTTGAAAATTTGCAGGATGCTCTAAATAAATATAATATACACGGTCATAAAAAAAAATTGCGTCGAAAGATGTTCACGAGCCAGGAAAAACAAAAGGTATGCACCCTAGAATTTTCCTATATATATTTCATAATTTTTTTTAATTACTCATTAAACATTATATAATTTATTTTTAATGTTCCAAATAATTTTATTGTAATCTTATATTTAAAAAAAAAATTAATTGATTAAAAAATAAAATTTTATAAAACTTTTTAAGAAAGCATTTCGATCCATTATGAGGAACTCTTCTCTACTTAGCTTTTATTAAAATATATTTAATTAAAATTGTTTGCACACTTAATCTCGAAAAAAAAGACATCTTACATAGATAAATATATTATTAATTCTAAAAAAATGGGCGTTTCTCGACTTTCATTATATATGTTGATGACAGATGAACTTAAGCTAAGTGAAACTATGGGTATAATGTGGGTAATGGTGAAGGAGAGGTAGTCTTTGTGAGAACTATTGTTTTGCTCTTATTTTTCTGTGTTTGTAGGTTCAAAGATTGGAAAGCCAATTAATAGCTAAAAAGTTACTATAGCTAGTGATTTTTTTGAACCTCTTCCAACTATGCTTTCTATTATAGAGAGAGTTAATTATTTTAATAATTTTACATAATTAATTATATTATTATCTTGTATTTATAGAGAATATATGTGCTACCAACTTTGCATTTACATCCCTCTTTATGAATTTTTATTATTAAAATAATATGTCATTGATTTAGCTAGCCTTTCACACTAACTATATTTAGCTAGTTCAAAAGTAAATTATTATAATAGCTAGGATGACAGAGTTCTGGTTGGAGTAGGAAAAGGCTAAAAAAATGTCATATCATTAGCTAAAATAAATTAGTTTTATCAAATGATTAGTGTGGTTGGAGTTGCTCTTAGAATATAATTTGTATTCTCCGTATCAGAGCTAAATTATCTGATTTTAAGGTTGTTTATTTTTATTTATCACCAAATTTTAAAAAAAATATATATCACACCAAAAGTATTCAATACCTATAGCATTTCAAACTTGATTTTTCTTTTGGCATTTGATATATCTTACATTATAATAGAAATTTCTTATAAGTTTGGATTTCTAAAATGATGTTTGTGGGATTTGTCGAGTATTAATTAGATCAAATTATTTTAGGGAATTTTTTTAAAATATGGCTTTTATGTCATCACTGTGCAAAAATATGAGGATTATATTTTTGCTAATTTGTATGGAAAAATTTATTAAAGAAAAAAACAAAGTATGGGAAACACAATTATTAGCTAACTAAATATGGAAGCTAAATTTAAAACCAAAACACATCAGCCAAACAAGAATACTATTGTAAAATTAGCATTCCACTCCTCTCTCTCAAACCCCAGCCACACAAACACTTTCTCTCTCCAAACCCAACCACACAAACCCATTCTCTCTCCAAAACCCAGTCGCACCATCACCTCTAGCTCCAACCGACGCAATCCCCTCCAGCTCCAACGACCCCATCCAGCACCGACGACCCTCCATTCGAGACCCCAGCTCTGCCCGAGCCCCACCATCCGAACCTAGGTACGATTTCACACCTCCTCCGTAGCGTAACTCCGAGCCCATCCCCATGACAACCTACACCTAGACGTGAACCACCCTCCTCATCTCCATCTTCGTCGTCGATCTCGAGATCCATCGCCATCCCTCTACAACCCGACCCTGACCCCAACACTCTAAGCCGAGAACCAAGAACCGGAAAACTCCACCCTAGCCTCATCGCACCCAAGCGAGTCCCAGCCTCGACTGCCAACCATTTCTTAGATCTGGACATTTTTTTCTATTTTCGAGGTGATGCAAGGAGGTGGTCGGAGTGGAGGGTCGACAATGAGAGACATGCGGCGACTAGGGTTCTTGGTGAGGGAAGATAAGAAAATGGGAGAGAGAGAAAGGGGATGATATGTGTTTTTTTTCTAGCTTCAGGTCTGTGGTAACTGGTTACATTCCCGTTCTTTGTGTGTATATTTATTGGGGTAACTGGTTACCTTCCCGTTCTTTGTGTGTATATTTTTGGGGTAACTGGTTACCTTCATGTTCTAATGTGTGTGTATATTTCTGGGTTCTTTATGGCAACTGGTTACTTGTGTTACTAAAAGTATAGTTACTTCTTCTTCATTTTTTAATGAAGTGTTCTTCCTCTTTTTCCTTCACATTTGATGTTTCTTTCAATATTTAATATGGGTAACATGTCACCTCTCTTATGGTAAATGGTTACCCATCTTATTTAACCTAGCTGTATGATTTTTGTTTACATAACTGTGACAGATCTGTGACAGATCAAATAAAGTAATTGATTATCTTACCTAGGATTTGAAAAAAAGAAACATACAATCTAAAATAAGGGAAAAAAAATGTTTATAATAAAAAAAATAATAAACACAATTCATATTACAAAAAAAAATTTAATATAAAAAAACAAATAAGCTAAAAAATAATAATCAAATTACAAGCATACCCTTCCAAATTAATAAAACTTGATTAATACTAAAATTATGACATAAACCAACTTTTATACAAAAATATGGGAAAGTAAACTCCTAAAAGTGAAAATTCTTAAAAAAAAAAACCACAGATTAACTTTTTTTTTTTTTAAAAATCATATTTTTGCACACACTTTTAAAAATTTCATATAAAATGTAATTTCCTCGTTATTTTATGTTTCTTAATGAAATTAAATTATCTTGTGATAAGAGAATTAATTAGTTTGTTGTTTTTTTTTTCAAATATACATCTAATTACGTGACCAAAACACATCATAAATTTATCCAATAAAAAACCATTACATCATATTTTCCAAACATACTAAATTTTTAGATGATGTGAAAATTTGTTAAAATAATAAAAATAATCATACATATTTATACAAAGATTGAATAACCAATAACATTCAGTTAAATATTCTGAAAATTATCATGTCGTACACCATATTTTGTATCTAAAAATTATTATTATTGATTATAAAACTATAATTTTGATCACACATTTGTTTAATATCATCAATTATAAAATAAAGTAAATGGCAATTAAAATACCCAATAATTTTAAAATATTGTACTTTTACACCAAATATTTTTTTTTATTGTAAATATGCTCAATGTTTTCAAGATATTGTATTTTTATTTTAGCGATAAATAATAAATCAAATGTTTTCAAAATATTGCACTTTTATACTCAAGTATTAGACAGTGGTGATATGATACACGTTTTTGACACATTTGGTATATTTACTGCCCAAAAAAATAAGTATAAAAATAAAATATTTTGAAAATATTGAGTACAATTAACACACAAAAAATGAGTATAAAAACACAACAATTTAGAAATATTGAGCATATTTACATTGACTATTATAGCCACCATTTACTCTATAAAATATATTAATCAATATCCACTTCAAACTTGATTATAAAGGTAGAATCTAAACTATTTGAAAATGTCATCACATCATTCAATTAACAATACTCTCAGTTATATATTACAGCCATAATATATCTAAATATTTAATTAAATCAACAATAAACTTGAAAGAAATTGTCTGGAATAAAAAGTTTAGTTTCTACCTTATTTTCTTCTGGCTTGAATCTAATTTTCCAATTTAGTTAACAATATCAAATTCTCATATTTAATATAATATTTATTTAATTTCTCATATTAATGAAAATTCCCATTATTTTATTTGTGCACCAAGAGAGTAATATAAGTGTCATTAGTAAACCTTATTAAAATACTAAACAATGTATATCATTAGTAGAATTCACAACCAAGTCCGACGAGGAATGGAATGCAAGCCTTGTTCATAATTGAAGTGATTATTTTCACATCAGATAAGAGCAGTATGATCAAAATTCCATGATTGACCCACCAGCAATTGGCAACAGATATTTCAAGTAAACCATTTCTCCTTTTTCTTTTTCGTATTTAAAGTATTTCGTGATTAGGAATTCAGCAATTTGAGTCCATTATCAAATCTAAAACGCTAGAAATAAATTAATTTTGAAATAATTAACATACCACAGAGATACAATTAATTAGCTAATGCTACATTTGGTCTACACTGTCTGATGCTTTACCTTTCTTTTTCAACCTTCTTCACCATTTTTCACCTTTCTGCAGTATCAAGTCCCTCCAAGAACCAAAAGAATAGATCATCGGCCAGCTTCATATACCATAAAAAAAAAAGAGAGAAGAGCTCGCCCGATGTACAATGAGAAGAGGCATAGTTAAACACTTGGAAATGCAATCATCTCCCTTTCAGTCCGATCTGGGGCGGTTTGAACCACCTTTTGGATTGTACATTGGTAATAGCCATCGTGACCCATGTTTCCTAATCCCATAACACCGCCAATAAAGTATGAATAATGAAAGTACCACACCAAGGGGAATGGCCCATCTGTTCCAAACAATGAAGAAAAACCAAACTAAGAACAAACACAGCAATTGAGTATTCGTAGTGATTATATGTGATCAGATTTATATGTCACTCATAATACCAACTTTAGTGAGTACCCTACATGAACTTCTGATTGAGGAGCAAAGGAAAGAGGGTTCATTTACCTGTCCAAGTCCAGGATAGGGCTGTAAACAAGTGTTTCCCAAGTGGCAACTATAACATGCCAAACCGGGTTGTAGTAAAGAGACTCCGCTGTCCAGAACATCCTTGTGTATGTTTCCAAGAAAATGAAGAGTATCCATGCCCCGATTTCAAGTAAAATAAACTTTATGATGAATCTGCCTAACACCACCATGACAAGGGAGAAGGTCACCAACCAATTGAAGAGCCTGTTATTATATTCTTTGATAAATAGAGAGCGTGATCTTCCCAACATCTGCAGAAAATTGTATGTATGGTACATTCAGATATCTGGCTCCAGCTTACCAAACTGACATATTTTGACACTGAATATGTAACTATATTAATAAATTTTATAGATATGGCAATAAAGTAAGGTTTTTGGTAGTTGTAACTTCTGGGAGAAGGCCAGTTTGCAAAATTGCATTGCCAAAGGTCCTTTTAGTGAGGGTATCTCTAAATTTTTATTGTTGCACACTATTGTCAAGACAGTGAGATTGTCAAAATAGAGATGAAACCAAAACTTGAGTTTTGGCTTCATTCTACTATCCAAAAGCCAACCAAGTATCAAAGTAGATTCAACTCAAAAAAAAAAATTGACCAACCTTCATCATTCGATGCTCATAGCTTGCTTTTGAAGGTCCTACACACTCCTGCTCAAAACTTTGGTTGCATTTCAGGAAACCTGCATTAAATTTCGCCATGCTAGGAAGTCTGAGAACCTGAAGATGATCCATTTCATCCTCACACTTGGTATACAATCCCTCGCAGAGCTTTGACGACTTATTTTCATTTGCTAGAATAACATTCTTGTAAGCCTAAATAATATTTCTAGAATTAGTTAACATACCTTTAGCATAACGCAAAACTGTAGCATGTGCATGGAGGTGAGGATAACAATATGAGTAGGAAATATGCTGAAGTCAAGAATTCTGTATGGAGTTCAATAAACACAACTCATCGTAATACCTAGTGCTACAGGGTTCACCATTGACAAGACTTGGGTACGTTCACCATTTGAATGATGATGAAAATGATTACTCACTAATTTTAAATACGTTCTCCCAAAAGTGCCCAGATATTTAAGTTATGTTCCAACAAATATAATGCAATAGGCGACAGACCTAAGCATCACCAAATACTACACCTGAGAACTCTAGGGTAGGTACTCCGATGTTGAAGAAATACTTTAGCATCATATACTTAGATGAACATGACCTAGTACAGGCTTACAGTTTCACATGAAGAATATATATGTACATACATATGTGCAGTTGTAAAGGTAAAACCTACCTTTTCTATTTCCTCATCTAGATCCTTAACTGATTTCTTTGCATGGTGACGACCAAAATGCTGCTGCTCAAAAAGTTGCATTGAGTCATCTCTGGACTTTTGATGGGCATCTTGCAGAGATTCCTCTGATAGAGGTAAATGCAACTTTGCCATCATGTCACTATATAGCTTCAAACATCGCTCAAGAATACCCTTATTAAAAACCTCGACAAGAGAGCCAGTTGACGGGATTTCCCCTTTATTCAAGGCTTCAAGGATCTGAATATATGAATATTAAAATGCATAGAATTACAATCCAAAGACAAGTATCATCTCTACATGTATGAGTGTAAAATTTCAATTCATGTATAAGAGATAGCATCCAATTTAAGCATGTGAAGTGTACTATCTTGTCACAATTGATAAGAAAAGTGAACTGTTCGTGTCTAAAAGCATATTAATAATCTCAAATGACAGGTATTTTTCCCTGGCTTTCCTGTTTGAATTCACATGAACCAGCTTAAGAGATACCTGCTCCAGAAAAAATACAAATTCCTTTCCATTAAGAGGTTTTCCCCGCACAATCTTTGGACGAATAATGCTGCCAACAACATCTTTTAATTGCTCTCTTTTCTTGACATAACTTGGGTCAAGTTCACCATCGTTCAAGTCACATAGCTTTGTTCGCTGAAGATGAGGCTGTTTATATGTGCAGAAATTAAATTCACCATAGAATTAGATCACATAAAGAAATATACAATAAACGAATAAATAATTATATCCACAGCCTCTAGTGTGCGTGAATACATGTCATACTTATAGAACTGGGAAATCCATATTGAAAGGAGGACAAATATTAAAGTAAAAAACTTACTTGTGGTAAGCTAAACGCAGTGCTGTTATCACCCATGATAGCCAAGGAATCTCGAATTTGATTAACCTGATTATAATACAAAGCAAGTTAAACAAAAGTTCAAAAAGAAATCTTTAAATTAATAATTTGAAAAAAGAGAAACAAAAAATCAGATTAGAGGATATACCAGATCAATATTTTTGTCCCCTGCATTTTCAAAAAACATCCACAGTAAGAGTTTGCTTTTCAGAAAAGCGCAGTTACAAAAATAGCTCAATTTGTTTAGTATAATAATATCCTTGCCTTCACGGCTGGGCTTTTGCTTTTACCAAAAACAGTAACTGCAAATTAAAAAAAGAAAGAAAATGCGAAGCTCAGCTTGCACGATGAGTAAAATCACCTTACCTGCACTATTAGGGACACGATGGAGAGCTTCAACCACCATTTGGTGCACAGATTTCCCTTCTGCAGGACACCAGGAACATAGAAAATATTACGGAATTCAGTTCTGAGCTAATAAAAAGGATCTATTGGTACATTGTCACATAAAGTACATATAAGGTTCCTTACACAAAACATATCAAATGCAACCTTAATGAAACTTACGTAGAAAATCACGTTGGATAAGCCACAAAAGCTTTGCAGGTTCAAAAGCAATATCTTGCCCCTATTTATGCATATCATATGCATCATCAGAAGTAGGCAATAGAAATTATTAGAATCATAGAAAAGCAATTATATGGTTCAGGGAGGTAATATATACATATGAAAAGGTTTTGTAAATTACCTTCACTCTGTTTGCCATGCAAAAACCAAGCCACTAAAAAAATTAGTTTTGCCAATAAAAATATAAACAATAACCAGAACATTGTTAAATTAACAACAATTGCAAAGTGGAAATGTACAGCAATTAAGAGGCATAATAAAATATTTGGAAAGAAAAAAAGTCACGAACCTTCCATAAAATTCTTCAGCAAGCTCAACTGCAAATGATAGTCGAGAGATGTCAGCCTCACGAATCTACACAAATGACATGAGAAAATCAATTTCGTCTAAAGAATTGTGTGATTAACTAGCCTTAATAAACTATAACATCAAAGTTATTGCCACTAACCGTCTCAGGCAGGTTATAGATTAGTACAGAACTCAAGACAGTAGCCAGAGCGAAAATCCTGCAGAAACAGTCCAGGAACTCAGGATGGGAGAAAAGGAAGGGCGCACCAAAAAAAAAGTATTTAATTTTTTATTATTTTTAAAAACAGTACTTTAATGGCACAGAAATTACCGATCATCGTATACATTTGATTTCCCGACACTCTCAAAACCCTCTGTATCAAGGAAAAGCACAGAAGTTTTCACTCCATCAATTATCATTTCTCGTGGGGTTCCCCATACCCATATCCCTGAAACAGATATTAAAAAAACACTGTCAGGTATCAGCCACATACACAAAAAGAAGCAAAATTATTTAGGCATGTCAGTGATTTCAACGTTGGAGTGCGTTACCCTTTGTTTTCGTGTCACGCATGTGTCCAACACCAAAGCCTGAAGAAAAAGCATTTGGATTTTCAAGGGCATTAAGTCATTTAAACTAACCAAACTATGCAGAAAGATTATCGGAACAAGATCCATTCAGAAACAATATAACAATAAATAGGACTGCACCTTCAGAACAAGAAAGGGAGAGAAGTTGATTAAGCAAAAATGATTTTCCAGAGCGGTAAGGTCCAATAACCTGAACAAACCACCAATGATATGGAATCAAGACAATCAAAAGTAAGAGAGCAACTGATAACTTCTTCAAGACTCCTTCAAAATGTAGAAACTGATCAAGCACATGAATGGGGATACTCAAAACAATTATTTGCACCGTTTTTTTTTACTGAAAATGAAAAGCATTGTTACAAGTGCTGATTTTCTGGTTCAGCTCCAAAAACCCATACAGATGATATTTTAAAATTATAAAGAATAAAAAAATAAAAAACAAATGATGAAGAATTTGGAAAAAAAAAAAAGACAAACTATTTTAGCATGAAAACAAGAAAAAGGAAGACCATATACTATCCTTTATCTGACACAACAACCACTTAATCTTCATATGCTAAATCAGCCATTTCAAGTGTATTGAGGGTTTCCCCAAAAAAAAAAAAATTGAACCACATGAGGTTAAAAAATTTACCTTAATGATGAACTTCCAAGTGATAGCTTAATTTAAAAATGAGTAAATACATTAATTTTAAGTAAAAGCTTCCCAGAAATTCATCTTACCGCAACAGCCGCAATTGGAGTTGTTATTCTCTTGATGGCCTCCAAACCTTCCCTTGAAAGCTGAAGTTTGGTATGACCAGGATCAGGTTCGACAATAGGGAACCTGAGCAAGCAGTGTGCCAACAATTGTTAGATATTATGGCTTACAAATGGTATTTGCAAAACAAAAAATTACTGAGTGTAAATGTTTCTCAAAATTTACTCTTCTAAAATTTAGCCAGCGAACAAAAATATAATGCATGACAATTATGCCTCCCCCATAATGATATCAAGTTTCTTAGATTCAAATTACCAATTGCAAGTACCACGAATTTTAATCGGGTTAGCTGAGAAGCACTTTTAAACTTAAGATATTTGAAACAAACAATTTCAGAAGATAACACAATTAGGTAATAATTCCGTTGCATCAATTTACGTTCTCAGTTATGTAAACATATTGTGGAGGTTACGAAATGCGCATCAACTGTCAAGTTTACTTTTAACCAAGCTACACCAATTTGTGTTCAAAATCGTTATTTGTCGAACAAGTTACATAGATAGCCATGCAATCAGGAACCCATGTTAGTAACTTTCCAGTATGTGGAAAGGAGAGTCAAAAGTAAGCATTCTAATATTGGTGGTGCCCCTTCTAGTAGCATTAAATTAGTAATCTAAGATGGTGTTAGAGCGAGTGTTTCCATGTTTAAATACGTGAAACTATCCAAACTAATCCAATATTTGAGAAACCAAACCAAAAGGCCACTCTTTTAGCATATCAAATCATTTTCAGTGACCAAATTACATGGCGAAATTCCTCACATGGCAAGAAACATAGCTTAAAAGATTCACCATTATCAGTAACAGCTAACACATGATCAAACTTAAAAAAAACTAAACTAATCAACATTCCACTAAATGCAAATAGCTTCATTCTAGTCATAAGAAAAAAAGCATCAGATTCGAACAAAATATTTACTTTCTTATTTTTATTTAAAAAAAAAAAGGAACAGTGGGAAATGACTTACGCCTGGTTAAAATTCTCAACCGAGAATGACCCAGATGCGAAAAGGCAGCAGGAAATCGAAAAAGCCAAGAACCAAGAAGAAAACTCCATAGCTGAAAATTGCAGAGACCGCTATCTCGCCAATGGGATGGAGTCAAAGACCGATGCACATAAGTGTACGGAGGAATCAACCATAAGAATGCAAAGAAGAGAAGCAAGCGGGTTTGGGCAAGAGCGTGGAGACGGAATGGGATCTGAGAAACCAAAGGAGAAGGGTGTACGTTAAGAATCGTTGGAGATCAACAACAAGCGGCTTGTTTTGGTTTTTGGTTTTGGTTTTTGCATTTTTACAGAGAAAGGCTCAGGATTTGGAATTTGTACTGTAAAGTAGACGATAAATGCCCTTTAAATTAAAATAATAATTAAAAAAAATGTATTGACTAAGTTTAGCTATTATACGTTATTAACACGTACGTCGGGAAAAGCCATTGGTTGTCTGGTCGCTGTTGTGATTGTGAGCTCTTATGTGAAAGTGAAACACATGTTTACGAAAATAAAATCAACTAATATATTTACATTTTTCTTCTTTCAAGTAGGTTTTTTTTTATGAGTTTGTTTTCTTAAATACAAATAATTAAAAATCAAACAATAAGTCATTTTACAAATAAAATAATTCAAACTGTCAAATTTCACTATAACTAATTTTGAAAAAGAAAAAAAAATAGTGCATGAATATTGTGCACATTGTTAACATATTGTTGGAGGAATTTTGTATCAACATCAAATGTGAGCACTCAAATAAAGCTTCGAACACTCAAATAAAATATGCGAGTATGTATAAATGAAATAGAAACACAAAATTATAGTCGAGCCTACATCTACTTTTAGAAGAAAGTTCTCTCCATTTTTATTATTGTTTTTCAGTCTTTGAATGGTACTGGGTTCACCTACTTATAGGATAATAGGTTAATGTTACAAAAAGTTTCGTCATAATGATAGACTCTTACAAATATTAATTGAAGCATATTAGTTGCAACAGTTAAAACTCTTAGAAACGTCTAAATTAATTGTAATTAAATAATTGACTATTTTTTATCGTGCTCGTACTTTTTTTAAGTGCGAGCTTGTTTGTTTTTTAAGATGAGCGAACTAGTTTTCACAAAGGCATATTTGGTCGAGGTGTGAGTAGAACAAAAAACGTAGAAACAATATCGAGTACAAATGAGACAAAATACATAAGTTAGCTAGTTTGAGATATACCAAAAGATTAGGTGCTTGGTCGTCGAAGTGAGGTGCTCGTATAGCGTTTTGGACTAATGACGTGCTCCAAAAATCACCAATGACTATCAAAAATGAAATAAAATCATTAGAAATTATTGTGGTATTGATTCCAAATTAATTCCATTAGAACCTTAAAAAACAAACAAGCTTGCACTATAAAAAAAAATAAAAAAAATAAAAAAGTGTGTGCGAGCACACGTGAATAGAGCTGTAAATGTGGGCCGGCCCAGGCCACATTTTTCGTGTATCCGAATAATTCGGGCTGGGCTAGACCCGTATTCAAATTCGTACTGGACCAGCTCATATTTGAAAGAATAAGCCCAACACAGTCCATAGGCAACGCCCATGTCGTGCTGATCTACTTTTTTTATTTGAGCCCAAATCTAGGCCCATTTTATTATTTCCAAAAAATTTAGGGTTAATTACATGTGCTACTGTAATTTTAAAAAAAAAAATCGTTTTATACAGTATATTAAGTTAATTACAAAAATATTGAAACTTCTTTTCTTTGTGTGGTTAATGTATAATTTCAATCTAAATTATAATTATATATTTATATTCATCCGCTTTGACTATACGAGATAATATATATAAATTATTATCTCTCAATTACATCTTTGAGGTTTGTAAGTGTTAATTATTTTTGTCTATTTGTGTCCATTTTTATTTAGGCATAGCAAATAATATAATAATAAAAGTAATAGTAATTATAGCTACTATCTTTAATAAAGTAGATTAATTTATTTTTATTTAAAATGAATGTTGTACGCCCTGATTTTCCCACGGCCTGATTAGCAAGCCGAGCCGCGGCCTAACCATGATTACCTCATGATCATCCCAAGGGGCCGGAGCTTCTGTCGTAATGTCGTGCCTTCTTAGCTCGAGGAAGCCCCAAGAGCTCGCCTTCACTGCCCCAGGCCGGGGCAGGGATTCCGAAGGTCGAAGACCGAGCTAAGTATGAAGCTCGTGGTACAAGCTTCATATGGAGGCTATGACCCTTTGTGAAGTCAACACACGCAAGGTAAATGTGCACATATCAGGCATCGCGTGTCTGATATCCCCCTGACTTCTCGGACACGCAGCAGGAACGTGCGTATTCAGACACCCACGACTGGGTTGGGCCGTGCGGCCCATTACCTCCTTACCTATTAATTTGACCACACTTATGTGTCAGGTTTAGGAATTAATCATGAATGTCACAGAGTTGATACGACAAGTAAGAAGGTCACGGGATGACCTTCTTACCAACTTCCAGGTGCCTTCTCCTATAAATATGGAGACCCTGGGAGTTGATAAGGGTTGGGAAAAATAATCTCTTGTAAGAAATACTCTGTAATCAAATACTCAGTATAGATCAATAATATTGACTAGTGGAGTAAAAGGATTTTAACCTTTGAACCACTTAAAAAACGGGTCTTGAGTCACCTTTTTCATCCTCTAAGATCATATATCTGTTTCGGTTCTACATTTGGCACTAATCCCTTTCTCTTCTTCTCTTAATTACCTGTTGGCGAAGAACCGCGTCAACAATATGAGAAATCTTTATTACATTGCTTGAGTACAAAATTGAATATATCAGCATTAACATGTCCTAATCGAGCATGCCAAATAGCAGCTGGGGGCAAGTTTACAGTCTAAAAATTAAGAACAGAATGAAAATCGGTAGTAGAGTGAGCTTGTTGAGAAAGAAAGGCACAATTGTTGGGTGTAGCTAGAGAGGAATGCAAGTCTCTGACAGCTTGGGTAGTGTATAGCACTACAAGAAAAAACAGTATTCATAACACTTAAAAAGTGCTATCTGGGACTATTGATAGCACTTCTGAAAATGCTAACGTAGTCCATGTTATTAAAAGTCCAGTCTTTTCTATAACATTTTTTGAATGTTATGTTCGGTGTTATCTTAAACTATTCAATAACACATTTTTAGGTGCTATAATATTCAAATAATAACATTTAGATAGAGTTTTTGATTATAAATTTGAAGTTTAATCTTGTATTTTTTTCATAACACTTTTCAACTGTTACATTTGATTATTTTGATAACATTTTTAGTTTGTTATATTATATAAACCATAACGATTTTTTACGCTTATAATATGCTTTTAAATCATAACATATAGTAATAAAATTTTAAAATTTATTTTGATAAGTATACTTATATGGTTTTTTTTTAATTAAAAGATTTTCATTATTGTATTTTGATAAAAAAAATTCAAAATTAATCATAAAATGTAATTCTCAATAGATTGATAAACCATAAGTATTACATTAAACAATAACTAACTCAAACCATAAATGTGTCTACTTCATGAGATCTTAGTTCTAACTTAAGTTTGAAAGCATAACATAATAAAGTTTTATAATTTTGAACAATTTTTACTTCAAAAATGAAAAATAGAAACAAAACTTTATAGTAATTTTCCTAAACAAGAAAAGTTTTTGGTCATTGAAGATGAGAGAAATACAACATCCATAAAGTTGACCATTACAAAAACAACAATAACAACATGATACCAGCCTGCCATCATTTAATTTGGAAAGGCTGAATATACATGCCATTCTCAACATAGAACAAACACTTGTGCAACATTTTCTCAGTAAATTCCGGGGATGACCCTGTACCGAACCTTCTCGCAGTACGATTTCCAGTATTTTCCATACCTACAATAACAATCACATGTCAAGATTTTATGCCTTTATCTGTATGAAAACGCGCAAACCATTATTCATTTCGTCTACTTATTTATTTTTCTCTACACTGGCATCGGTTTGTAAATTGTCTACACCTGTTGGACCAGAAACCACTAACATGATCAGAGTTTGTCTCTCCCATACAAGCAAATAAACTAGTAGCACTCGTAAGGTAAGTTCTAACTAATGAATTACCTCAACTTCGGGATCTATTTGAAAAACTAAATTTGGAAGGTTTACCTTTGCAATTTTTAAGGGACATATAATTTTTCATAAACAAATGATGAGATTGTGTTTGCTTACTTGGATCGGCACCGATCATCATCCCTTTTCGCCCGGTCGAGGAGAAGGATTGTAAGAAACACCACATAAAAGTAGGGTAAAGCCTGCAGGACAAAAGTGATTCAATTCAAACACAACTTCTAACAACATAAACAAATCTAAACCCCAGAAGGAAAATTACTTACGTGGTTAAAAAGAGCTGGAACAATCCAGAAAAATGCAGCTAATATTTCTGGGACATAGTGGAAATGTCGAGCTAATCCCCACCTGCGTGAACCAGAGAACTTTGTTTTTAGAATTTTAGCATTTGACAAATTAGGACAATGGCTCATAGAAATAGAAGAAGAAAGCACCCTCTATCAGAAAACCAAACCATCCACATGGTTAGAATGCTCATTTTATATACATAGTGTACCCATTTCAAGGTTTCCAACATCCTGTTGGAGCAAGTAGGCCAACAACAGCATGCTCACCCCCCGCATTCATAACCAAGAAGAAAAAAAAATCCAGTTAGTTCATATTTACATGGCAGAGCCTGAAAACGTACCATCCCGAAGTTAAAAGAATGCTGCTTTTTGTTTCCCCAGTTGTGGTAGTGTAAGTGGCAGTTATCTGTGAAACAGAAAGGGAAGAATTATGCAGGATTTAGCAGCAGATATACAGAAAATTGTATGTATAATGAGAACCAAATAACGAGTTTCAGAGAACCATATACCTTTGATGGAGCTTTACCCCAAACCAAAGCTTTGCCATTTGTTCTGCGAAACTCTTGCCTTTGCCTATCACACTCGTAGTTGATGTATATGCAAAGAATGCATGCTACTAGGATGTAGAGTGCCAACTGTGACAAAGCAAAGTAGACAACTAAAATTAAGAATTAATTTAACAGGGACAATGGGGAAATAGGACAGAAAAGAAAGTATGGTTGGTTGCAAAAAAAATCAAGTCTACGCTCATCTCATGGGCTTGGCAGCTTACAAACAAAGTTACAAGCATTCAACTTTTGCATTTGGCTGGTAGAATAGATTTGCAGCTTCTAACTCAAATCTAGAATCAAATTGCCAATATACAGCTTTTACAAGCTAATAATAATATTACTGGTGTATACCAAGGGGAGTTAGCTCAAATGGGAAGACATGTGGTTTGCTTCCATAAGGTCTAAAGTTTGAATCCCACCAAGGTATCTACATAGCCATTGCTATAGTTTCCTACTCTCTAGTAATGCAGAAAAGTGTTCACATTTTGAAAAGGTTGAAAAACATTTTGGAACTGTTCCTGAACGAAAGCAGTAATATTACATTTTATTGACCAAATAAACTTAGAATAGAAAACTTTATACCTGAGTTCCAAGGTGTACAGGATGATTGACCAGGTACATGCCAGGAGAAGTATATATAGAAGGAACCCATACAAGGCATCCCCAGCAAATATAAAAACCAGCTGTCAAAATGATAGGTACAATGATCCAAATGAGAGAAAGTATGAACAAACCAAAAGAACGGGAAAGAAGCAATAGATAAATTCAGCACTACAAGAACATTTGTTTAATAATTATTTGGTCTCTTCTAATCACAGTGAAAAATTAGGTAGTAGAAACAATTTATCTGCTAAAATTAAGGCCAAGAATTTGCAACGTCATGGTAGCCAATCCAAGTAATTGGGATCAAATACAGCCAATCCAATTCATATTGCAACTGGCACATCAACCAACACCATGGACATAAACAAAGTGATGCTGAATTACTGACATAATTAGGCATAATTCACAACTATCCCATAGACGCTACCTGCTTTATGCAATAGGTTACAGCTAGAACTGCCCAAGACATCATTCCAAATCTGCAATTTGTAAAAACTTTAATGTCGAAGTTTTTACCAATGCGAGGATAGAGTTCCATACCCTGCAAAAAGACAATCGAAATTCGAAAGGATATTCAAAAGTTATGGTTTGGGAAAATTTCAATAATGACCGCATACACTTAGTAACCCAGCAGAGTTTAAGCTGCTACAAACATGTGTGACAGCATCAGTGTACATACACAAATTCTGAGCAGTTAGGAATTAAAAGACTCGTGTAATTACTAGTGAAGTGTAAAGACCAATAAGCAAGAAAATTTATGCCTAAACAGCCTGTTGCAAAACAAGAAGAGGGCAACGTAAAGAAGAACAAAGTCAGCCAGACTACTGAGAAAGTATCCCCATTTTATTTTTCACATTCTCAAATCCAACGTCAATGCAACATAGCCTCATATGATTTAAACACAAGTATGAGATGGTTAACATTAATCAACCAAAATATTTAGAAAATAGTTTGAACTAGAACATTTATTGCAGACCTGCTGCCTAGTTGTATCAATAGGAGGCTGCCTTCAAGAATCACCTGCATCAAACTCTAGAACTCCATAGTCCCTCAAACGAATCTGCACTTTTAAGCATCAAATACATTAGACGTGAACAATTATTCAGAATGACAAGATGACATGAAAAATGCAAGTACTAAAGGTTAAGAGAAATGTGCGCTAACCTGGAAGAATGCACGAATTCTTTGCATGTTTCCAACAACCCCACCAAGTGCAGCCTATAATGAGAGTAATCGTGAACATCAAAATAGCAAGTTCCCTAAATCAATGTAAAACACAATAGCAGAAGAAAAAATTTGAGCATAAGACACGAGCAAGAATGGATCAATAAAGCTACATAATTACTAGAATCTAGGCTACACCAAGCATCATTGGAAAAAATCATTCCCAAAATATTAAAATCCTGCTAGGCAGCAATAAACCGTCATGGTAGAATATTAAGTTATTACCTGGGCAGGATGACTTTGGATAGTATCCATTACATATTTTTCATGACCCCGCTCAAGATGGCGCCTTGCACCAATAATTAAAGACATCTTTTTTGACACGCTTTTTGGAACAGACGAGTCTTCACCAGTTAATGCCTATAGAATAGTGGGAAGAAAGAAAAAAAGATAACTTCCCCTACGAAGAAAATCACAAAACAAAATTGTACCAGACCCTCAGGGGGCAGAGCACGCAATCAGATATCATCTAAGCACCTACACATCTGCTATACCTGAATAAGGTGCCAAATCTTCTGAAAATGAACGGATTTTCCACCAGATGCATCCAGACCTAAACTTTCATAAGCACCCTTGAAAGTTGTCGCAGGCTAACAACAGAAACAAGCCATTAGATAGGTACTTATCTAACTCAGCATAAACAAAACTTGACAACAATCTCTAAAGCATCACAATGCCAAGGGGTAAATAAAGTTGTTTTGTATAAAGTATATTACAATGATACCACAAGAGAATTTAAAATTTTAATTAAGGCCGTTGAACACCATATCAAATTAACCTTATATTTTTCTCTCTCTAATAATTTAGTAAAACCAAACTCCATTTCAGAAAACAATTCAAAGCACTTGAATTATTCAAAACCAAATTTTTAGACTCCGAAGGAGAATGCAATAAAAATGGATTGTGATAAAAACGAACTTTCATCTCATAGTTTACACAAATAAGCCATTTTTTCAAGTTCTTTCTCAAAATACTAAATCATTAAAAGCAGCTGCACTAACCCTTATTTGTACAATATCATTGATCTAAGCAATATGGGCCACATGATCCTTATAACTAAAATACACAGAAAAATTGAAAAGGGAACAAGGAATTTCTTATACTCACCATTTCGTCAAGAAGAATAAGATTGTAATGTAATGAATATTGTCAAGCTAAAACCATTTCAAGAAAACAAGTATCTAGTTAAGCTAGAAGAAGTATGCCAGCTAGCTAAAACATTTCTTGCTCAGCAACACCCAAAATAGCAAAATAAACTGCCAAAAGGCTCTGAAAAGAGGAACACTACAAAGAAATTTCAGATTCAGAATATTCATTGCCCAATGGCTACAAAAAATCCAGATGAGTTCCCAAGAACATCCTGTTGGATAACAACATCCCACAAAATGCCTCAATGAAAGAAAACAAAAATTTCTAGACAGAGAAAGGAGTAATTAGGCTAAATTGTGAGTCAACAATTACTAAAATGATACAAGGTCTCTAATAATCAAACAACAAACAAAGTTTGGTAGAATTACGCCATTAGTGTGTTGGTGAGAAACTTAAATACCAAAAGAAACTAATAAATCAAGCACATGATTAATCTCCATTTGACTGAATTGATGCAGACAAAAACTATTTTTGGACTCAAAACACCAGGGGGTCTAGTTTCAAGAAGCTAAACGTGACTAGAAGAAGCTTATATAAAAATTCTTGCAGCCAAGATCTGATCCAAGCAAGCCCAATCACCCAAATCAATGCCAACATCCCAGCCACATGAAAAGACCCCAGAGGAAGAGGATCAGCACAGCCTATAGAAAAACCTTTGCAGTTAGAAGGTGACATACAGAAGCAAAAGAAAGCATGAACAAATAACAGATTCACAATTGACTTGCATACCTGAAAAACTAGAAACCATGAGTGCAGATCATTGGACTGATTGACTTTTTAAGACATTTCTCTGCTACCAATAGAACTAGAAACAACTCATTGTTGCCTCTGTTTGAAAATTTAAAGTAAAAGATTATAAGTCAAAAACGAATTGAGGTAACAAAAAAATTAATAGTTACATAAGGAAATAGTACGGTAAAGAAAAGAAATAATGTTTGCTTTGCCTCTAGATGCATATCTCATAGGTCTAGAATCTAGACAAGATAAATGTATTTGATTAAATAAAGTTCACTTTGTCCTCCAGTAGATTCTAAATCACAATACTAAATATTAGAAAGTTGATACATGGTTAATTGTGTGAGGCAGTATGAGTATGAGATATTTTAAAGATTTCTAGATAATCACCAAAATGGGAGAACTGTCATTTCAACAGTATTTATAGAAGTGAAAGTAGAGAATTACTAGTGGAAATGTTTGTAGACAATCCTTATTTGGCTATCCATTCAACCAATTAATGATGATAAATTAAGGAATTCCTAATATGTCAATATACTTGCATAGAAAATTAAATTAATATGAATTACAACATTTATACCTTGGATGTTAATCTCTGCTCTAGTTGGTCATGCACAAAAAAATTGAAGATGACATTATCCTCACAATGAACATAACAAGTTTCCATTTCAATGATTTCCTTGTAGCGATGCAGCTCCCTATTTACAAGCCCAAGGAACTCTACATATTCTCTACTAACTGACTGCATTTAACAAGTTGAAAGTAAATACAACTTCTAAATTTATCCAAAAGAATGAACAAGGGAGCTTAAAGTATCTAATTCTTACAGATACAGAAGCTCAAAACAGCCAATGCACGACTTAGTTCCCATAACTGCTCTTGCTCTCGCTGGCTCTTGTGCTTCTCTTGCGGTTGGAACAATCATTTCTCTCAATGCCACATTCTCCTCACTGCCCTTAGATTCCTTCATTCTTGCTTATTCTTCTTCTCTCTCTTCCCCTGCATTAAATAATGTCGAATCAATCGAGTAAACAAAGAAACATACAAGGGGCTACAGATTTCATTGGCTTAGACCTAAACTTAGTTGTAGTCTGCGGCAGCCAGACATAACTGATTGATCATTACTCCATATTTATTTTGTGATACATGTAAGAAAGAAGAAAGCAGTGCACAAAACTATCTCATTTGGAAGAGAAGCACATTGTTTTCACAACCCATAAAATTTATTAGATAGTGCAGAAGAATAGCAAGTATTACCTTCATAAGTTCTACTTGCATCTCAAGGTACTCCAATTTCCTCCTCCTTTCTGATACAAAATCCTCTAATGGCAATGCAGTAACTCCAACAGCTCCCACAACTTCATCTGAAGTGAAGATTCCTGAATACATACAGTAAAAATTCCTGCCATTGCAACATTTGTAAAGTCCAAGTCATTTATAGAAAACTTTCAAAATGCGCAGCACTTTAACCCTACAAGCTTTGTATCTTTGACAAATCTTGGAAAGAGAATGAGAAAAAAGCTACTTTTGCCTAAAAATTACTTCTTCAAGTAAAATCCCCCACCATTCACATTGCTCTGAATAAGATATCAATAATTTCTGGTTATTATTATGAAAGTATACAAATTTATGATAGAATCATGCGCTGAATTTTCTCTTCCCAAAACTTCATTAAATCTAGAAAATTTATCCAATTTTTTTACAAAATTCAAATACTAACGCCATACCAAAATACAAAACTAGGAATTAGCATGTGAAAGAGAACTAACATCAAATATCTGCTACAAATTTTTCCTCCAATTTCAAAACAATACGAGCAAAATCAACAAAAATACCGATATTAACTAAATAGAGGGTTTAAAAAGAACACTACCAATAAAACAAACAGAACCCTCGTATCAAAATCAAGTTACGAACCAAAAAAAAAAACTTTGAGTAGAGAGATTCGGATTTTACTGGGAAAGTACTTTCCGACGATGCGAAAAATCTGATTGCCGGACTTGTCGAGACCTTGGATACGAAAGAACTGCAAAAGTTCGAGGTCGGAGAAATCCTCGTCGATTGACTAATAGCAGAGCAATACCAGCCACGATCGGAAGAGAGTGAAAGAGACTCCTCGTCGCTGAGGCGATCGGTGAACACAACAACTGTCCAGACGGAGAGGCAGAGAGACGCGACTCTGGAAAGTTGTCTTCGTGAGGCAGAGACTTCGGTGAGGGCGGAGAGACTTCGGTGAGGGCGGAGAGACTTCGTGAGGGCGGAGGCAGAGATGAGTTGAGGGCGGTGAGGGCGGAGAGACTTCGTGAGTGAGAGATTGAGGCTGAGAGAAAGGCTTGAGAAAATCTGAGAGAAAGGGAATTTTGGCTAAATTCATTTTGCCGCCTGGGATTTTAGTCATATGGCGCCAAAAATTTTAATCCCCATATTCATCAGTTCCGTGTTAATTTTAATCCCCCATTAATAATAGCATTTTTTAAAATATGCTATTCTTTAATGTAATATATACTCAATATTGTTGTAGTGTAGGCCATGTTCAAGGGAGCCTTGATGAAGTAGATTCTTCATGGCCAGTGTAGGGATTGGTGCTGTCGAGATTGGTTGAGTTAGGTGTCAAATGATGTGATGCCCCTGAGTCAAGCAACATGGTATCATCTTGAAGAGTGCTTGGAGTGGCAACCATTGCTGAAACAGGTGAAACTCCAGATGGAATTGAAACTGATGGAGCTAGCATATTTGGATCAAAACGCCTATAGAAATTGAAGGCGTGATGTCCAGGTTGCTGGCAAAGTTGACAAATTATGCGAGGGTCATTGGAAGAGTTGGGTTGATTGGATCCATTTCCTCTACCTTGAAAGGGGTTCATCGAGGAGCCACGGCCAGGTGCAGGACGATTCAACGGTTGAGATCATTGATTCTAAGATTGTCTATAAGCAACATTGGATGAGATGGTAAAGTGGCTTCATCAACTGAGTTTTGTTGATCCAGACGTGACTCATGTCCCAAAAGAAGGCTTGTGACATGTTCAAAAGTGACATCTTGTTTTGGATGTAATTGAGACTATGAATGAGTTATATTCAGCACTCAAACCTGCAAGAAGGTAAAGAACTTGGTCTCGTTCTGAGACATTTTCAGAGGTAGCAGCAAGTTAATCAGAAAGGCTTTTTACCTTCAAGATGTAGTCAATCATGAACAGTGCTCCTTTCTTGAGCATTTGTAGCTGGAGTCGAAGTTTCATAATCCGAGCATTCGATGTTAAGGAGTAGATTTGGCGAAGATCTGACTAGGCTGTTGCACTTGTTGAATGACCAACTATTTGGGGCATTATCTCTGGAGTCAATGAGGAGAAGATACCAGAAAGGATTAATCGATCTTTCCGTCTCCATGTGAGAAATTCTGGATTGGTGCCAGTGACGCCTTCAATGGTCTGAGGAGGAATCGTGGATGATCCGTCCAAGAAATATTCTATGCCATTGGAAAAAATCACATTCTCCATCTGAGCTTGCCAGAGGAGAAAATTTGTTTGATTGAGTTTGGCAGCCAAAGTGTGGTTAAGCACTTCAAAAAGGACCACAAATTACTATTGAGAAGCAGAGAGTGCATAGAGATTGGAGGTTGTGCCTGCGAAATGCGATGGTGGAGCGACATCGGAGGCCTCAATGGTCACCATGGACGAGTCGAAGAAGGACCCAAAAAAACAGAGAGTGTTTGGGAAGAAGAAAGTGAGAATGGAAAATTGAGAGAAAGTGGATCGTGATAGCGTTGATACCATGTAAAGAGTAATGAAATGAAATGACTCAAGATCTCAAAATGATCTGAGCTAGCTTGTATTATTTATAGATGAGTAAAAAACTACAAGATCAGTACAAGAGAGTTTGTTACAATATAAGTGTAACGCCCTAACTCCAGGGACCATTACGGTGTGCCTTGTAAACAGTGCTAAACTCGCTAATCGAGTCATTTGGCCAAAATCGTGTAACTAAGTATGATTAGCGGTTTAGGGATTAAAAAATTTGGTTAAGATATAACGTTTCATTGGAACGTTTAATATGTACATTGGGATCCCAAAATATAATTTCAGAGTCTACTAGAAGAAAATATTTACAACAGGCCGATCTAAGTGGCAAAACAGGGTTAAACCCTAGTTCCTCTTCAAACCTCGGTCGTGGTGGTCGAGCAGCTGCATATGTACACATCATCACCTAAGCTCTCCAACTCAAGGATGGTCCAGCTTTCTTTTGCCTTTACCTGCACCACATAGCACCCGTGAGCCGAAGCCCAGCAAGAAAACTTAATATGCTCATGAACAGTAATAACATGTCATCAAATCATAAGGCACATGCCTAGCAGATATAGCCCTAATCAAGCAGGCAAACAAATTCACGTAACAATGGGTATCCAGGATAAAGAATCCTGCCCTCCTGAGTGGACGACTATCAAGTCAGTCTCAATTAGATAGGTGATTCAACTCTGGTGGTTCCGGTAACCATATCGGCCTGATAGCCCTGAATAAAAGATAGAGGACTAATAAGTCCATCTCAGTCAGATGACTGATAAGTCTATCTCGGTTAGATGACTGATAAGTCTATCTCGGTCAGATGACTAATAAGTCCATCTCGGTCAGATGACTAATAAGTCCATCTCAATTAGATGACTAATAAGTCCATCTCAGAGGTCCCATACCCTCCTAGCCATGTGACAAGTAGTCACCTAGGCCTTAGGCCCTGGCTCTAGTAACTAGTCTTAGATTAGGCAAGCGCTTATAATTTTCATCGACCTTCAGGTCGGTCCAGCATTAATACCCCATATGAGTCATTCAACGCTGATATCAATTAGATCTAATCTTCATTTGGCTCGGCGTTCATGACGCTATGCCATTTCTGACTCTTAGGTCAGTAAAACACGACCAGTGTTCAACCCATTGTGAACTTGACTAGTAAATCACAGCTTCACAGATGGATCTGACACCATTGCCGATTCTGACTAATAAGTCAGTGCCATACACAAGTAAGCCATGCCACCAAACATATATCATATGTCAAATATTCAAATAGGGGCATTCAGCATGCTTACTCAATAATACTAGCACAATTAGGATCATGCATAAACACAGAGGCTCAAGCTCTGAACAAAATATCATACTTAATATACAAAGCATGTCCTAATCACATGTTTCTCGTGCATTACATTTAAGCATCCAACATACATCAAAAATAGCCATGCATATCACATATACACAGGGTGTAGCTTTCTTACCTCAGATTCAAGCTAGAATGAATAAAGGAACGACCCTTGAGAACGATCAACTTTTAGTCCTTTAGCGGTCACCTAGTCATAACCAAATACTGGACACCATTAATAAAAATGATCAACATAGGTTCCCAAACCAATAACTAGCCTCCGGGACATCAATCCAAACTAAACCGGGTAGTAGGATCGATCCCAAGGCCTAAGGCTAGCATTCCTAAGCCAAAAACTCATTTCTGGCCAAAAATGCCTCTAAGGGTCGCGGTCCTCCCTAGCCGCACCGCGGCTCGCCCCTCAAACAGAGGCAGCTCTTCCTTAGCAACCAGTGTGGGCCACGGCTCACCATAGCCATGTCGCGGCTCTTTACTACAAAACAGCAAGAACCAGCTTTCCTCCCCTGCATTTTTCCTTGGAACTAACCCTTCAAACCAATCCCAAACATCACCTTAACATCCAATTCAACCCCTAAACCTCATACATATCACAACATCTTCAAAATCCAATCAATCTTACTCAAAATCTCCCATTAATTCCCAACTAACACATCAAAATCCTCAACTGAAAACTTAATAGAAAAAAATAGGGTATATAAGATTTTCATGGCTGAATTTCCTTACCTCAAGCTAGATTTAGACCCCCTTCAATGATTGAACTAGTTTCCTAAGCTCCCACCTTTGATCTCCTAGCTTGGTTCTTCAAGATGGCTTCAAAAATTCCAAAGGATGGAAGAGGAGAAATGGTGTACGGGTGAGGGAGAAAGATGAGAATGATGATGCTCTGTTTTGGTCTGAAGGTTTCTACAGCCTTGAGTTGATATAAATCTTAGGGGTGAAAAGACCATTTTGCCCCTAGGTTAAATAAAGGCTTCTAAAGACTCCCAAGGGTAAAATCGTCATTTCCCGCCTATCTCGTTAATTATAATTAACACCCTCCAATTCCCGTTATTCTCAATATTCTCAAATACCAATAATTCACATCCCGTTACCCTTTTAATCCCCGGCAACGTTCTAATCACCAAATTACCCCGAGACTCACTCCGAGCCCTGAACTTAATCCTGTTATGACTAGACCGAAAACTTGCATTCCATGATCGTCTCATGCCGAATGGCTTGAACCGATCCACATATAATGTGGTATTATTTATAATTCACCCACATGCACGAAAATACACAATCTCTCCCTCAACGGGCCAAATTACAAAAATGCCCTTATAATTAAAAATGAACCCATATGCATGCATTTACCATCATATAATAATATAATTCACATAAACATGCATATAATCATTAAATATCATAATAAATCAATTATGGCCCTCCCGACCTCCTAATCAAGGTCTTAAACCTTATTAGGAAATTTGGGGCATTACAATAAGAGAGAACTCATTAGAGAATTGGTTATAACAGAAACAACATAACTAATCTTGATATTAAGACAAGACTTTGACTCAGTCTCTAACAATTATCACCTAAATCTTGCTAGTACATAGTTAGTATTCATCTTTTTTTGTTACTGATAGTTTTTCTGTTCAAATCTGTGTCATGATTCGATCTTTGATCATATATAAAATGAGGTATAGTTTTAGTATTTATAATATGTTGAAAATTAGCCAAACTACCCTTCTTGACAAAATTTGTTATTTTTGTCAAACCATAACCTCTCCCTACTCATTCCCCATTTTATAGTAATTCTTCATTTTCCTTCTTTTTTTTTTTGCTCTAGGATTCTTAACAGTGATGGATTCAAACTTGCTCTGAGCTATGTAAATAAATTTAATTCGTAGTTATAGGACGATAACTGCATGTATATTATATTTTACTACCTTATTAAAATGTTATATCCATGACCTATATTTTAATTTTCTTCATCATTTAAACCTGCGAGATATATAGGGATGGGTGATGGGTTTCATTATTTACACTAATTTTAGACCCTTGGATGAAACTTAATCTAAATGTATAAATTAAAGCATTTATTAATAAAGATTAATTTACAAATTACACAGAGTGCCCAGTTTTAGAGATGGCATTTAACTTTTAGCAAGTTTTTAAAACATTTAATTTTATACCCAGTATTTATTTGAATCTACTAATTATACCATTCAGTCATACGTAAAATTTAACTAAATTTATTTAATGGCTAATTTTTGTTAACTAATCCTAAAAATGAGTACTTATCAAGTTATCCCACGATTAAAACAATATGGCAACCCCTTTTCTAGTTCTACAATTCTTTTCACTGCTTTTTTTTTCGTCATCTACCTTCTCTACTTCATGCCCCTATTAATTCCTCGTGGTAGGTTTCTTTCATTTATATTGCTTGCAAATTAAGTAGGGATGGCAATTTGGGTCACGACACAGCACGGAAATAAATGGGTTAGGATGACACATTTAATAATCGTGTTCGTGTTTGAGTTTTTGACATGTTTAATAATCGTGTCGTGTTAGTGTTTACCTTAATCGTGTCATGTCATAATCGTGTCAACACGATAACACAAATAATTATCATAGATTTTATGATTTTTTTCATATAGTTATGATTAATTGTGTCAATTTCATGTTGTATCATGACACATTAATCGTGTCAAAATCATGTTATCGTGTCATGTCGTGTTCGTGACGTATTTACCTGTTTAATAATCGTATTGTGTTTGTGTTCATATTTTTGACATGTTTAATAATCGTGTCATGTTCATGTTTACCTTAATCATGTCGTGTCATAATCATACTGACACAAATCTGATAAGTTTACACGAATTGCCAGACCTAAAATTAAAGCATACATTTCAAGTTCAATATTATTATATCAATCAAGAAAAATTAGTGAAGTTCAACGCATCACTGGTGTTGATGGTGAGAACTCGTCGACAAATTTGAGTTGGAAAACTTGTATGTAGCGTCCCATTTTTGCTAATAGGGCTTAGGGCCTTGATTAGCGTGCCTAGAGGGCAATAAGTGATTCATTATATTAATATGTGAATTTGATGAGTATGTGAATAGAAATGCATGTTTAGGTGCATTAAATATGCATGTGAGCCCCATTTGGTTATTAGGGGCATGTTTGTAAGTTTAGCCCGTTGATAGCCTAAATGCAATATTTGTGTATATTGTGATCTTTTCCACGTGTAAGTGGTGATATATTTGTGATGCACGATCCGAGACAGTCCTAGGGAGCGGTTTTGTAACGTCCCAAATTTACTAATAAGGCTTAAGGGCCTTGATTAGTGTGGCGGGAGGGCATAATAGGAATATATGTGATTTAAGGATTTAAAAGCATGTTATATGGCTATTTGAATATTTGAGATGCATGACTATGTGTATTAGTATGCATGTGGGCCCTGAATAGGTTAGAAGGGCATAATCGTAATTTTGGCCCGTTGCGGGCATAACTGTATATATATGTGTTGACTGCGTTTTTAGCCAACGACGTGAGAATGTCAATAACGACAAGCCTTCAAGAGAAATAAAAACGACAACAGACGGTATAAACAAGAAAAATAAATAACACAGGAGATTTTTATAGTGGTTTAGCCCCGATTGTCGGTAATAGCCTAATCCACTTAGAGTTGTGATTTATAGATCTATACTCAAGATCAGATGGACTGAGCCAACTGAGTTTCTTCAATATAGATTGCAAAAATACAAGAATTCTCTCTCTAGAATACTCAGACCCAATTTTCTCTCTCTAGAATACATAGTCCCAATTTTCTCTCTCTAGAAAGAAGCAGCTCAAGGACCCCCTCTCTAATCCCATAAGCTCTCTATTTATAGGCCTGGGATACTCAACTGATATCCCCTTTAGATAGGGATATTTTATTATTCATCTTATATTTATATTACAATAAATGTTTAAAATACAACTGATTCCTTAATTTGAGTGAGAAATGAGAGATTCCCGGGTATGTTGTTGAAGTTGTTTCTGGGGATAGTCTCACATGCATGTTGGTTACTCCTTCAAGCTTTCCTTGGACCAAGGTGATATATGCATGCTTGGCTCTCCTCGGACCAAGGTGGTCCGAAGCAACACCCTTGCTTCTCACCTCGGACAAGTCCAAGCATACCTTCTCCAATCAAGGTCCGATCGGACCTTGTGGCCTTCTCCTCGGACCAAGGTGGTCCGAGGAATCCTCCTCTTGCCTTCTCCTTGGACCAAGGTGGTCCAAGGCATCCTCCTTGACATCTCTCCTTGGACAAGCCTGAGGCACTCCCCTTTAGCATCTCCCAATTATGTCCGATCGGACATTGTGTAGGCTCTCCTTGGTAGAATCTAAGTCTCCATTCTTGGCTTGCATGGGACTCCTCCTCCTTATCTACTTACCTTGGACACGTTCGAGCCAACACTTAGGAAACCTTGGAAGGCTTACCTCAAACACACCCTTGGGATCTCCTAGGACCACATCCTCCTTGGGGTCTCTTAGGACCACTTTCTTGAGTTCTCCTCGGACCTCATCCTTGGGTTCTCCTAGGATCACTCTCTTGGGGTCTCCTAGGACCACATCCTCCTTAGGGTCTCCTAGGACCACTCCCCTTAACTCTCCTAGAATGCATTCTCCTTAGCCTCCTAGGATGCATTCTCCAATTTTTGGGTATAACAATATGCAATAATTATTGAGACCACATTATTATGTGGATATATCTGTGATCTGTGATTCGAGACGATCCTAGTGAGCAGATTAGCGAAAAAGTCACAGCGGGGATTTATACCCGGCTCGGGGCGAGCCTGGGGGTATAAATGAGAATTTAGTGAATATATTGGGGTCTATTTTGACATCGAGGAATATAATTGGTGATTAATTAGGTATCAAGAAGTAAGCGGAAAATATTAGAGACACTTGAGGAATTAGCGGGAATTGGGTAAAATGACCAAAATGCCCCTAAGTGGATTAAAAGACTCAGGATTAAAGGGGAGGGCATTATGGTCATTTAGCTTTTAAGAGATAGGTATTGGTGAGGCTTTATGTTTAGTGGAAGGTGTAGAATAAGGTAGAAGTCTGAGAAAAGAAGGAAAAGAAAGAAAAAGAAAGGGAAGAAAGCAGGGCATTTCTCCAAGGGTCGGTTTATGCTTTTCTTCACCATTTTCTTGTGTTTTCTTGGAGCAAAGCTCAGAGGGGAGTTAGGTTAGGCTGAGCAACAAGAATTCTGAGCTAGGCTTGAAGGATTGGCAAGGGCTTAGCAAGAACACACCATCACTTAAGGTAAGACTTTGGAGTTTTCAGTTTCTGGTTTGGATTGTTTGAACTATGGTGTCTAAGCTGAATTGATGGGAACTTTAGGGGAATTCAAGCAAAGGATTGAGGAAGAGCAAGCTAAGGAGGTCTAGAAGCTAACTCAAAGTCGAAATCCCATTAAAGGTATAAAATTCTAAGCTTTAAACTTTGAAGTTTTGATGGTTTCTGAGTTTAGGGTCAACTATGATGAATTTTGAGATTAGGGATGCATGTGCTTGGGTTTTGAGTATTTGGGATGCTTGGGATGAGTGGAGTGTGTTAATAAGCTTGTTTTTAAGTTTGGTTGAGGATTGGAAGAGTTTTGGTAAGGGTTGGCTCGAGGAAAATCGCAGGAAGGGAAAATGCAGTGTTGCCTGTCTATGACTAGCGCTACAGCGCTAGCCTTTGGGCACTGTAGCGCTAGGCCATGCATGTTGAAGGTGCTTTGGTTTTGCTTGTAGCGCTGTAGCACCCTCCTTAGAGCGCTGTAGCGCTACCCTGTTTCCAGAAAGGGGTTTTTGAGTTATTTTCAAGGGTCTTTGCCCGAGGGTTCGGGGTTCGATTCCACCACCCCGTTTGGTGGAATTAGAGCTTCCTGAGGGCTCGGTATTGGTCCCGAGGCTAGGGTTCGGACTTGAGGTTTGGTGATGATTTTGATCTATGGTTATGACTAGGTGTGCGCTGGGGCTCAAGGGGGGATCGTGCTCAAGGATCACAGTGAACAAGGCTAGCAAATCCAAAGGTAAGAAAACTGCACCCGGTTATATGTTTGTGATGGGACTAAGAGCTCCCAATATCTGTATAATGTCAATGATGGTATTATTCCATGGGACATGTGATAGCGGCCTAAGGGTGCCATACACAATATTTGCGCACAGGGCGCGGCTTGGCCACATGTAGTCGAGGACAGCATAATATTCACTGAGCTCGGTTTAAGCGGGTCGGAGTCAGTGGGATAACGGAGGGTGCGGCTTGAGGGCGCTAACCCTAGTTATCATTTGTGAATTGGTGTGTGATATGAGTTGATATGTTTAGTATGTTGAATACTTGGTTATCCTGAATGTTTATATGGTCGAGAACATGTTTATGCAATATGTAATATTGGATTGTCTGTTGATTGCTTATGCTCTGTTATTGTGTTTTCTTGCTGGGCCTTGGCTCACGGGTGCTACGTGGTGTAGGTAAAGGCAAAGGCAAGTTAGACCAGTCCTGAGATGGAGAGCTGCGGGGCTGAATGTACATAGTCAGCTGTTCAGTCGCCTTAGCCGAGGAGTGGATCAGGACAGGGATCGCTAAACTGTCTATTTTGGCTTAGTATGGCTAATATTGTATTTAAATCATGAATCTTTTGTAAATGGTTTTAATTCTATTGTTTTTGGGATCACGTGTAAACAGGAAGTGATATTTAAAAGAAATGTGATTTTTAAGACCAAAATCTTTTAACCCTAGTTCCATTATAGTTTCAGTAGCACGTTTTTAATTAAATGGCTTGATTAGCAAGTCTAGCACTTTTATAAACACACAGTGTAACGGTCTTGGCTATTCAGGGCGTTACAGGTTTAGCTAGAAAGTCGCAACAGGGTCAAATACCTGGCTCGGGAGGAGTCTAGGGGTATTTTGGGAATATTATTTGTGTTCGGGAATTATCGAGTATCGGGTAATAATTTAGTCATGATTGAGACATGTTGGGATTAAACAGGGATTTATAGGAATACTCGAGGACTTAGCGGGATTTGGCAAATGACCGAAATGCCCTTATGACATTAAAGGGTTGAGGATAGGCTTATGGGCAATTTAGTCTTTTAGGCTAATGGATATACACTTAGAACCTTGGGGAAACCACTTGAACAAAAGTAAAAGATAAAAGTTTCTCAGCTGTTTTCTCTTGCAAAACCAGTTCTCCATCTCTCTCTTTGGTGGTTGAAGATCTTAGAAGGAAATCAAGCATAGGAATTCAAGCTTTGTGTTTGTTGAGCTTGGGGAGAAGTGAAGTTGGGGCAACTAGAGTCAAGCACAGGCCAAAACTAATTCAGAGGTAAGGATCTAAGTTTAACTTTTGCTTGGTTTTCTCTGTTTTTTTTTTTAGAGTTTGGGAGTTTGAACATAAGTGATGGAATTGAAGTGTTTTTTTAGAGTTTTTGTTGGAGTTTCTGGGTGAATAAACTGGTTATGTGGTTTGGAATTGAGTCCTAGGCAGAATTTTAGGATTTAGGCTCGGAAATGGTGAAATTCAGGGAGGTTAGCTCGTGGATTGCATGGAGGTTTTCTGGGTTTGGGGGTCGAACGCGACCCAAGGCTGGCCATGCCGTGGCCCGCGTGTGCGTGAAGGCCTGGGGAGACCTCTGTTCTTGAGGCGCGCCGCGGCCCGTGTCTCCCAGCAGGGAGGCATTGTGCCTCTGTTTTGGGGCATGCCGCGGCCCTTAAGGGGCTGGGCCACGGCCCTAATTCAATGTATTGGTTATTTTGTAGGTTTTTGGCTTAGGAACCCAATTGTTAAGGCTCGGGATGGATTTTATCACCCGGATTGATAGAATTCAAGGTCTTGGAGAATGAAATTATATTCCAAAGTTATTTAATGGATTAGGGCTTAATGGATGGATGTTGTTGATACGTTGTGACTAGGTTTTCACCGAGGCTCAGACTAGAGGACGGTGCTCGGGATAGCGGTGCTCGGGAAGCTTGGGACACAAGTAAGAAAACTATTGTACCCGTAGAGCACGGTGTGGCCCTATAGTTTGTATTGCAGGGCACGACCCTATGTGATTGTGTTGCAGGGCGTAGCGCTATTAATTATGTTTGTATTTTCTTGAGTATTTGTTAAGCTTATGCTATGTGTTGCATATCTGTAAATGTACGGCAAAGGTCGGGAATGGCAAAGGCCGAGAACGGCAAGGGCCAGAAACAGCAAAGGCCGAGAACGGCAAGGCCGAGTACGGCAAGGGGCTGGGAGCAGCGTTAAGCATGCGAAGTGCAAGTTGCCAAGGTGAGACCCCTACTGGATACCTAGGATATCCTCACGGTGTAGACCGCGAACCCAGGGCCTGGTAAAGCGCCTAGGACAGCATGGCCATTATGTGTTTATCCTGTTGACGACTTATTATATGTTGATTGTTAGTTATGCATATGTTGATTGCTTGTGTGGAGTTTTCTTACTGGGCTTCGGCTCATGGGTGCTCTATGGTGCAAGTAAGGGAAAAGGAAAGGTCGATCAACCATGAGTACGGAGAGCATGAAGCGGCGTGTGCATGTTCGGCCTGCCTGGCTGCCACGGCCAAGGGTATTTTTGGGAGATTGTAATGCCCCAAATTTCCTAATAAGGTTTAGGACCTTGATTAGGAGGCCGGGAGGGCCATAATTGATTTACTATGATATTTAATGATTATATGCATGTTTACGTGAGTTATATTATTATATGATGGTGAATGCATGCATATGGGTTCATATGTTAAATATGAGGGTAATTTGGTAATTTGACCACTATGGGCGTAATTGTGTAAATTGGGTGCATATTGTAATTTGTGAATGAGATTTCATTATTATGGAGATATATTCGAGCTATTCGACATGAGACGGTCATATATAATGGATTAGCGGTTTTGTCATAACGGGGTCAATTTTGGGGTAATAGAAATGTTTATTTGGTGATGGATTGGGAATATTTGAGATCAGAGTGAAATTCTGGAAGTTTTGACTATAGTGTCCCCGGGGGTGTTTTCGGGACCCCGAGCACTAGGTTTTATTTGAGGTTACTTAAGCTTGAAGTAGCTTGACAGATAAGAACGTACGTTAGAAACTTCTCGTTCTCTCTCAAAACAGTCCGTTTTACCGTTTGAGCCTTTTTGAGGAAATCTTGAGTTCTGGGAGTCGAAATCAAGCGAGGGTCGAGGCATAGCGATCCTAGGAAAGATTAGAAGCTTCTTAACCAAAGGATTTGACGGGAAACAACCCAATCGAAGGTAATCTAAGTTTGAAGTTTTAAGTTTTTAAAGTTTCTAAGCTTAGAATTGGACTTTGTTGATTGTTGAGTTTTTGGTCGGTTTGAGCTTTGGGTTTTGAGGGTTTTGGAGTATTGGGAAGCTTGGGAACTTTGATTTGATGATTGGGGAATGTTTGGGTATGTTTTTGGAGGATTTGGAGTCCTTAAAACACGTTTGGGAATGGCCCAAGGTTGGGGGCCGCAGCCCTGTTCTTGTGCGCCGCGGCCCTAGTTCGAAGAAGCAAGTGTCAGGAATTTTTCTTCGCTGGGCGCCGCGGCCCTTGATGGAGGGCGCCGTGGCCCTTGCCTCAAAGAACCCTGGGGGCCGTGGCCCAAGGTGCTAGGGCCGCAGCCCTTGCCCTGTTTTCACCCCGTTTGCTCGTTTTGACCCCGGGAACTTAGTTATGGGCCTCGGGAGTGTCCCTACTACTTGGATTAGTTTGGATTGACCTCTTGGGGGCTAGATATTGGTGTGTAACCTTTGATTATCATGTTATTGATGATGTTCCATATTTGGTTATGATTAGGTGACCGCTAAGGGCTTAAAGGTTGATCGTTCTCAAGGGTCGTTCTTATATTGGTTCTAGCTCGAATCTAAGGTAAGAAAACTGCACCCTGTGTATATGAGACATGCATGGTTATCATTGATGCATGTCGGTTGATTATTATGTATGAGGCATGCATGGTTATTATTGATGCATGCCGGTTGGCTATTATGTATGAGACATGCATGGTTATTATTGATGCATGTCGGTTGATTGTTATGTATGACATGCGTGGTTATTATGATGCATGTTGGTTGATTAATGAGTATGACATGCATGGTTATTATTGAAGCATGTCAGTTGATTATTATGTATGACATGCATGGCTATTCTTGACGCATGCTGGTTGACTATTAAACGTGACATGCATGGCTATTCTTGACGCATGCTGGTTGACTATTAAACGTGACATGCATGGCTGTTATTGGCGCATGTTAGATTACTGGATTTATTGCATATGATGCATGAGAAACATGTGATTGGGACATGCCTTATATATTGAGTATGATATCGTTCAGAGCTTGAGTCTCTGTGTTGATGCATGGCCCTAATGGTACTAATACCTGTTTAGTAAGCATGCTAAATACCTCGTTTATGGATATGGAATATGTGATATGTGATTGGTGGCATGTCTTATTGGTGAAAGACACTGACTAGTCAGGGACCGACTCTAAAGTCGAGAATCATGCATTGAATGGCTCTATGGCATTAATGCTAGACCGACCCTAAAGTCGAAGAACTTATAAGCGCTTGCCTGGTCTACAACCAGATGACTATAGCCAAGGTATATGACCCCGGTGACCGTTTGTCACATGGCTAAGGGACGTTGTCCATAGTTTCGACTCTAGAGTCGTGAAGAGGGTTATGTTGGTGACTAATCACCTTGCACCTGTCCTATTCAAACTTAAGAAGGAATCACTTATCGGTTAAGCCCTGGTGACCCTATCGTCACATGGCTAGAAGGAGCGATGCTCATTATTGTGACTTTTGGCTATTGTCACCTATTTGCTTAGACTGATAGTCCTGAATGGTTATTATGATCGTTGTTGATATTATATCATGCTTTATTGTGTTTTCTTGCTGGGCTTTGGCTCACGGATGCTACATGGTGCAGGTAAAGGCAAGAGGAAGCTGGACCATCCTTGAGTTGGAGAGCTTAGGTGATGACGTGTACATATGCAGCTGCTCATCCGCCATGGCCGAGGTTTAAAGTGGAACTAGGGTTGAACCCTGTTTTGCCGCTTAGAACGGCCTGTTGTAAATGTTTTCTGTAATAGACTCTGAAACTTTATTTTCGGGATCCCAATGTATATATTAAACGTTCTAGTGAAACGTTACATCTTAACCAAGGTTTTTAATCCCTAAACCGCTAGTCATACTTAGTTCACGATTTTGGCCAAATGACTCGATTAGCGAGTTTAGCACTGTTTACAAGGCACACCGTAACGGTCCCTGGAGTTTGGGGCGTTACAGAGATGATGTGTATTAAACCTAATTTTTTCGTTTAGTCGACTTTAATTATATTTTGAGTTGTAAATATTTCTTAACAGTATTTTGGGATCCCAAATGTATAACGCTTTATAATGAATGATTACGTTTTTAAATTATATGACTTTAATTGCAGTTTAGCTACACTTTTAACCTAAAACCTCAATTATCAAGTTAATTGCACGTTTTAAACTCACTTAGTAATGGCTCTAAGGAGGTAGGGCATTACATTGTAAGTTTATAAGAAAATGAAGAACTTGGAGTAAAGTTACAAAGTAAAAAATGGAGATAAAATGTTTGTATTGCTTTGAAGTCTCAGCTTACAAATGAATTTTTTTGACCCCCTATAATGATTAGGGAAGGCCCTATTTATAGGGGAACACTAATGGCTCTTAGTACAAAAATGGTCCCAAAGGGACAAAAGGTTGTAGTACGACAGGGCACCTCAGAGGACCATGGAGTAGGCATTAGTGGTGTCGGGCTCCAAGCATGTCGGACCTGACATTTTTCGGAGGCATGGGAGGAGGTGTGCCTCCTCCGAGTACTTTGTATGACCACTACTCTTCTGACTTATGTATGACCACTACTCTTTTGATGGTCGTGTCTAGTTCGTACTCTATACTACTCAGGCCTTTTCGCACCTCCTCTGTACCCATGCCTTAATAAGTCCTTGAGAGCTTGAGTGCAAGGCATTTATAGCTCAAGGTTGAGGAGGTACTTTGCCTCCCGGCTATAAGGACTCTCTGAGTTTATTTTCTTTCAAGCTTAGTGATGGCCTTAAGTTGGTATTCCAAGTTTGTTGAGGCCCTCCAAATCATCTCCTTAGCTTCTAGGGAGTCTTGCACATGTTTCATTGTCTGGGGAGTGGTTGAACCTATGCTTGGGCTTCAGGGGGTCCCTGAGCTCGCCCCCTGAGCTCGCCCTTGGAGTCCTAGGGGGTGTGAGCTTGGTCCTCGTGTCTCCTCCATCTCTTCAAAGTAACTCTTGGGCATTGGCGTCTTGTTTGGCTTCTCTTGTCATTTCTCCATGATCACATTAGTTTCTTAGTAAACAATAAACTCCATGGATGCTTGAGCTCGTCCCCCATGCTCTAGGGAGGCTTGAGCTTGTCCCCCATGCTCTAGGGAGGCTTAAGCTCTCCTCCAAGCTCCAGGGAGGCTTAAGCTTGCCCCCAAGCTCCAGGGAGGCTTGAGCTTGCCCCCAACCTCCAAGGAGGCTTGAGCTCGCTCCCAAGCTCCAGGAAAGTGCGAGTTTGATACTCAAGGCTTTCCCTATCTCTTGGGAGTCCTCTTAGGTGCTTGTTTAGTGCTGGTGTCTCTCACCATTCTTCCTCATCCACACCTTGCATTGCCCTCGAGTGACATGGAGGACACCAATTCAAGACTATAAGGCCTAGGTGTACGAGGCAGAGGCCTCGCTTATGAGGTGAGGCTTCGTGACCCTTAGGTTGTGCTAAGACCTTTGACTTGGTGATTTTTTCTCCATTTACAACCAGAAAGAAGGCAATAAGTTTAATTTCTGTAATTCTTATTATGGGAATTTACTCATTTTGTATCATATGTTTTTGTAATGTATTATTTTGATACCCTCTTTTTTCAATAATGCTCATATGGTACCCTATATTTTAAAATTATATAGTTGGTATCCTAGACTCATATTTGATAAATTAAATTTTATCAGGATGACCAAACTGTCAGTTCTATGTAATTAAGTAATCAAATTTGAATTTTAAACTCATAATTGAGATCGGTTTGATAAAATTGAAAAAAAAATATCAATTAAATTTGAATTTATGGCACCAAATATGTACGATTTCAAAATACAATGTACCAAATATGTATGATTTTAAAATACAGTGTACCAAATGAGCATTATTGTAAACATAGGGTACCAAAACGATACCTTACAAAAATACAGGGTACCAAAACAATACTTTACAAAAATTAGGGTACCAAATGGCTACCTACCCTTTTATATATGCCCAGAACATAAAAAAAAAGTGAAATCTCTCTATTTTAATGATTTTTTTATCAGACTCTTGCATAAAATATATGCTTAGTGTGTATTTTTGTTTTTATTTTTTAGTTTGAGTTTGAATGTTAAATTCATATTCTTAAAATATCTCATAAATTCATATTTATTTAGTTTATGCGTACTTACGCATTTTGTGTTTTTTCTATATTATAAAAAATCCATTTCCTTGCATAAAATCTAATGAAATGTTGTTGGATTGGGCTATGGATCTAATGACCTCTTTCCTTGATAAAGGTTCAGTTGTATTACCTAGAGTTGCTAAAGATAAAATCTGTTGGTGCGTTCCTGCTGCAGGTTGTCTTTTGCTGAACTGTGATGCGGTTGTTAAATCTCACCTAAATGGTTGTGGTTTGGGGGCGATTGTTATAAATGATAAGGGAGAGGTTATCACAGCTAAAGCTTGTTTTTTAAAGGGTCTTTTTTCGGTCGCTATGGCAAAGAGTAGGGCAGTTAGGATGGTACTTGAGATGGTGCACAAGCTGAAGCTGAGGAATTTTAGTCTTACTTCTTGATGGTTTGTGAATTTGGAATAGAGATAATAGTTATAATTTGTTGTAGTTTAGAATATTTGATGAGTAGTAGTATTGGCTAAAGTAATGATGGTTTATGATATTATAGTTGATGTTGTTGAGTGTTCAAGTGAATAAATTTGGGTTTGGAGGAGTAAAGTTTATGTTTTAGAGAGTAGAGTATAGTAAAAAGTAGTAGAGTTTTATTGATGGTTTGTTGTTTTTAGTTACACAATTTGTTACCCATGATGGGGTATTTATAGTGGCTAGCCTCCTTTACATTTGTGGCTAGAATTATTTGTTCTAGATTTTTTTAGTGTATTTGATTTACAAATACAACTTATAGACTAATCTACACAATAAAGAGTCTAGACTATTTAAGCATATAGCTTCTAGGAAGTTCTAGACTATAGAGTATTCTATAAAATGTCTTTGAAGTTTTTCTATTCTACAAATATCTAGAAAATTGATGAGTAAATTATTCTACAAATGTCTAGAATATTCTAGAGTATTCAATAAATGTGTAGCATCTTCTAATACTCCTCCTTGGCACACATTTCAGTAACTCCAATCATGTCTTGTAGTAGCTCAAACTTTCCTCTTGGTAGTTCCTTTGTGAATATATATGTTAACTGTTCTTCAGTCCTGCAGTGCTTGAGTTCTATTTCTTTGTTTGTTTCAACTTTTCTGATGAAATGATACTTGATGCTTATATGCTTTGTTCTACTGTGAAATACAGGATTTTTGGCCATTGCAATAGCTAATTTGATATCGCAGTAGATCTTTGTAGCTTCGTCTTGTGATTCTCCCATGTCTTCAAGTATTCTTTTTAGCCATATAGCTTGGCTTGTAGTCATTTTTGTGGCAATATATTTTGCTTCAGCTAATGATTGCGCAATTGTCGATTGTTTCTTTCATGCCTAGGAAAATATCCCTAATCCAATTGTGAAGGCATATCCTGCCATACTTTTCATATCGTCTAGTGATCCTGCCCAGTCACTGTTTGTGTAGCCGATTAGTTGTGAGTCATGGGTGGCTCCACACCATATTCCATAGATCTTTGTTCTTTGCAAATATCTAAGAACTCTCTTGGCTACTCTGTAGTGAACTTGACTTGGATCGTGCATGAATCTTGATAGGAGACTGACTTCATACATAATGTATGGTCTTGTAGATGTCAGATAGAGTAAGGGTCCAATTAAACTTAGAAACTTTGATTCAACTGCTTTTGGTGAGTCGTCCTCTTTCTTGAATGCTTTGTTGTTGTCTAGTGGAGTTGATACTATCTTACACCCCTCCATTTTTATCTTCTTCAATAGTGTCTCTTTATACTTCTTTTGTGAAATGAAGATCCCATCTTCTTTTTGAGTTATTTCAATCCCGAGAAAGTAGTGCATTAAGCCTAAATCAGTCATCTCGAAACTTTCATCATGTCTTCTTTAAACTTCTTGACCATCTTCTCACTATTGCATGTGTAGATGAGATCATCAACATATAAAGAGATAATGAGTGTGTCATTCGTTCCTTGAGTCTTGATGTAGAGTGTTGGCTCACTTTTTCTCTTCTTGAATCCTTGTTAAGTGAAGTAGTTGTCAATTCTGTTGTACCAGGCTCGCGGAGCTTGCTTTAGGCCATATAAAGCTCTTTTTAATTTGAGAACTTTATCTTTTTGTCCTTGCACCACAAATCCTTGAGGTTGCTCCACAAACCCTTGAGGTTGCTCAACATAGATTTTTACTTTGAGATAGCCGTTGAGAAATGTTGACTTCACGTCTAGTGGGAAAATCTTCCATTTCTTCCATGCAGCTAGAGCAATCAAAGCCTTGATTGTGTTAGGGCGAGCAACTGGAGCAAATGTTTCATTATAGTCAACTCCATGTTGTTTTGATTATCCTTTGGCAACTAACCTTGCTTTATGCTTTTGAATTGAGCCATCTGAGTTGAGCTTTATTTTGTAAACCACTTGACTCCTATAGTGTCTTTGTCTTATAAACGATCTACAAGCTCTCAAGTCTCATTCTTCTCGATCGTCTTTATCTCTTCGTCCATATCTTTTCTCCATACTTCTTGCTTTTGAGTGGCTTCAAAGCTTTTTGGCTCCATAAGAATTAAGTTGCAAGTCTCATAAATATCTGTTGAGGGTCTCATTCACCTTGGTGGTGATTCTAGAAGAGATTATGTGTCTTGTACTGGTTCTTGCATAGTTGGTTGAGTTAAAGAACTAATTTGATCATGGTCTTCATTAATTTCTTGTCTTGGCGATAGAGTGAAGGTTGATAGTCTTCCTTTCTACTTCTTCTGTCTACCAATTGTATGAAGCATCTTCGTCAAATCTTACATCATGGTTGATTATGAGTTTCTTTGTTCCTAAGCTATAGACTCGATAACCTTTTGATTGAGTGTTATAGCCTAAGAAAATTCCTTTCTCAGTCTTCTCATCTATCTTGCCTCTTTCTCTTTTGGAATATGTGTGTAGCATATGCAGCCGAATACTTTGAGATGCTTTGATGATGGCTTTCATCCACTCCAAGCTTCAATCGGTGTCTTATCTTGCACAGCTTTGGTTGGACATCTGTTGAGCAAGTAGACTGTTGTAACGCCCTAGATAACCAAGATCATTACACTGTGTGTTTATAAAGGTGCAAGACTTGCTAATCAAGTCATTTAGTTAAAATTATGACACTAAAACCATAATTGAACTAGGGTTAAAAGATTTTGGTCATAAAAGATAAATTTCATTTAAATAAACGTTTGATACACGTGATCCAAAAAAAATAGGGTTAAAGAACAGTTTACAAAATTTCAAAGGTTATGTACAACCACAAGCCACTCTAATGGAAAAATAGGCATTTTAGGTTCTCCTGTCCCTGTACCATCCCTCGGCTGTGGCGGCCGAGCAGCCGACTATGTACATTTCGCCCCCAGAGCTCTCCAATTCAGGGTTGGTCCAGCTTACCTTTGCCTTTACCTGCACCACGTAGGACCCGTGAGCCAAGGCCCAGCAAGAAAACCATAATACAGAGCATAACCAATAACTGTAATCAAATAATTCACAAAACATTAACCAAATATTCAGTTGACCGTAGTGCTCATATAATCAGTGATATCAATCAACAATCTATCATCCAGGTAATTAACATGTCATGATCATCATATTAAAAACATTAAACCAATTATACAATTCCCAGGGTCGGCACCCTTAGACCGCACCCTCTGTTTATCCCACTAACTCCAGCTCACTTCGGCCGAGCTCAGTGATTATATAGTTAACCTCAGCTACCAGTGGCTAAGCCGCATCCTGTGTGCAAATATCAGTTTCGGCACTCTTAGGTCGTTTATTTCATGCCCACATGGCATAACACAATCATACAGCAGTGTATACAAATATAGGGAACCCTTAGTCTCAACATAGCCACACAAACGGGTGCAATTTTCTTACCTTTGATTCTGAGCGGAGAAAGTGAACTGGTTCCGAACACGATCCTCAGCCTCAAGCCTCAGCGATAAACCTAGTCACAAGGGTCATTAATATCTATCAACTTCCAATCATAAATAAAATACCTAGGGAACAAAACTAGCCTCCAGGGCCTCAATTTCTACTAAACCGGGTAGTACAAATTGTCCCGAGCACCTAGGTTCGAACTCCCAAGCCCTAACAATTCTTAAAACACTTCCAAGGCCAAAATTTCCAGGAGGTCACGGCTTGCCCCAAGTCAGAGAGAAAACTCCCAAGCCAAATGGGAGGTGGGTCGCGACTTGGCCAAGAAAGTCGCGGTGCGCCCCCAAGTCAGAGAGCTATCTAGGCCAGAAGGGCCACACGCGCCACGGCGCCCCCAATCTGGGTCGCGACGCGCCTTGTGAACCCAAAGAAAACCTGGGTTTTCTCCTCCTTCTCCTAGCCAAGAATTCTACCTCAAAACCTCCCCAATTTAATCATAAAGCAAGCTACAAACTCAGGAGTTAATCACCTATTTTAATCCTCAGAACCTTAGCCACAAAACTAAAATCATAACCAAATTCAACAAGTATTATCCCCTCACAAGCTCAGCTAAATTCATCGCTAAACTCATACTCAAGAACTCAAAATTCAACCTAAACTATTCAACAAAACACAGAATTTTAAAGCAATAATCTTACCTCAAATGGAGACCCAACTTTCAGCAGAAGCTTTCACACCTATCCAACTTAATTCTCCTTCAATTACCTCAAAGTTCCCCAGCCCAAGTTTAGAATATGCTCCCACCTTGAAGCTAAGCTTCAATATCCAAATGGAACCAAGAGAGAGAGAGAGATGTGTGGGAGAGAGAGAGAAATGAGCTGATAGAGTATTGTATTTCCTTCTTCCAATTTCCACCACGTTCTGTCTTAGCTCTAAAATAACTGAGTATATCCTTAGTTTAGGAAAGGACCATTTTACCCTCCCAAAATAAAACTAACCTTTAACTTAATCTAGAGGTATAATAGTCATATGTTCCCAATTCCCCCTAATACCTCGAGTGTTCCTAATATTTACCACTTAAATCTCATCATCCAATTAATCACCAATTATTTACCTAATGTCTAAGAATCTCCAATATATTTCCTAAATTCTCGAAAATACCCCCAGGCTCCCCCGAGCCGGGTATAAATCCCTACCGTGACTATTTTGCCAAACCGCTCACTAGGATCGTCTCGAGCCATATGCTGCAAATATATCCACATAATAATGTGGTCTCAAGAATTAACCACAAATAATCACATTTATGCCTTCAACATGCCAAAATTACAAGTATGCCCCTATAAGCTAAACAGGGTCCACATGCATATTAATACTCGTAAACATGCATTTCACATATCCATATAATCATATAATCATGCATATCACATAATCATGCATTTAATCATTTAAATCACACATAAACCAATTATGCCCTCCCGACACACTAATCAAGGCCCTTAAGCCTTATTAATGATTTTGGGTCGTTACAACTATCCCCTCCTACTGAGAATTTCATCCTCGAAATTTACCTGAATAACTCGGGATACTGATCCCGCATTGCTGACTCAAGCTCCCAGGTTGCTTCCTCGACCCTACTATTCTTCCATAATACTTTAACTAAAGAAATCATTTTGTTCTGTAGAACCTTATCTTTCCTATCTAAGATCTGAACCGATCGCTCCTCATAAGACAAATATGTCTGCAATTCCAAGTCTTCATACTTCAACACATGTGTAGTATCTAAAACGTACTTCCAAAGCATAGAAACACAGAATACGTCATGAACTCCCAACAATGACGATGGCAAAGCTAACCTGTAAGCCACCTATCCGATTGTCTCCAGGATCTCAAAAGGTCCAATGAATCTAGGGCTCAACTTGCCCTTTTTCCTAAACCTTCTCACCCCTCGCAGTGGTGAAACTCATAAAAACATGTGGTCCCCAACCTGGAACTCCATGTCCCTACGCTTAGGATCAGCATAGCTTTTCTGTCTACTCTGTGAAGCAAGCATTCTAGCTCGGATCTTCTCAATAGCTTCATTAGTCTTCTCAAGCATGTCTGTCCCAAATACTTCCTCTCACCCATCTCATCCCAATGAATGGGCGATCTACATCTCCTCCCATATAACATCTCATATGGAGCTACTCCAATCATTGATTGATAACTATTGTTATATGAAAACTCAATCAACGGGAGATACTTACTCCAGGATCCTTCAAAGTCGATCACGCATGGCCTAAGCATATCCTCCAATACCTGAATCGTCCTCTCAGACTTTCCATCAGTCTGAGGATGAAAGGTCGTGCTGAACTTCAGCTGAGTTCCCATAGCCTTTTGCAAACTACCCCAAAACATGGAGGTAAAGATAAGATCCCGGTTGACACTATAGACTTAAGAACTCCGTGGAGACGTACGATCTCCCTCACATACAACTCTGCATACTAATCCACCGTATAAGTTGTCTTCACTGGAAGAAAATGAGCTGACTTGGTGTATCTGTCCACTATCACCCACACTGAGTCATGAAGTCCCACTGTCTTGGGTAAACCTCCCACAAAGTCCATCGTAAGATCCTCCCATTTCCACTTGGGAATACCCAAAGGTTGAAGCAACCCCGTTGGTCACTGATGCTCAGCTTTCACTTGCTGACAGGTCAACACCTGACCACGTACTCCACCACATCCTTCTTCATCCCGGGCCACCAATACAACGTTCGTAGATCCTGATACATCTTTGTGGTACCTGGATGAAGTGAGTACGGCATAGTATGCGATTCATCTAATATCTCTCGTCTAATCCCCACATCAGCTGGAACACAAATCTGACCCTGATACCGTAGCAAACCAACCTCAAAAATAGAATAGTCCTTAGCTGCTCCCGCTAAGACATTATCTCTAACCTCCTATAACTGTGCATCCACCAACTGACCCTTCTTGATCCGCTCTAGTAGGGTCGACTACAAAGTAATGTTTGCCAACTGGCCCACCACCAACTATATCCTCGCTCTGGACATCTCATCAGCCAACTCCCTTGAAATCTGAGTAGAACTAAACAACTGACTCGGGCCTCTACGGCTCAATGCATCCGCCACCACATTGGCTTTCCCTGGGTGGCAAAGAATATCACAGTCATAGTCTTTTACCAACTCCAGCCAATTGCTCTGCCTCGTGTTTAGGTCCTTTTGAGTGAAGACGTACTTCAAACTCTTGTAATCAGTGTATATCTCGCACTTCTCCCCATACAGATAATGTCGCTAAACCTTCAGTGCAAATACCACCGCTACCAATTCTAAATCATGGGTAGGATACCGCTGCTCATACTCCTTCAGCTGCCGTGATGCATAAGCTATAACCTTCCCGTTCTGAATCAACACACAGCCCAAACCCAACCTCGATGTGTCACAATATACCACAAACTTCCCTTCCTCCGAAGGAAGACTCAGCACAGGTGCAGTAATAAGTCATCGCTTCAATTCTTGAAAATTGTTCTCACATTTTTCTGACCAGATGAACTTAAAATTCTTCTGTGTCAATTCTGTCATCGGTGCAGCAATCTTCAAAAACCCTTCTACAAACCGTCTGTAGTAACCTGCTAACCCAAGGAAGCTTCTAACCTCTGAGGCATTCCTTGGCCTCGGCTAATCTCTCAATGCCTCCACTTTGGATGGATCCGCCTTAATACCATCCTCACCAACGATATGTCCAAGGAATGTCACTTTTGTAGCCAAAACTCACACTTCTAAACTTAGCATACAACCAGTGTTCTCTTAATCTCTACAAGACTTGTCGAAGATGTTGCTTGTACTCTGCCTCTGAACTGGAGTACACTAAGATGTCATCAATGAAGACAATTACAAACTGGTCCAAGAAGTCCTTGAACACCCTGTTCATTAAGTCCATGAAGGCTGCTGGGGCATTGGTCAAACCAAAGGTCATGACCAGAAACTCATAGTTCCCATACCTTGTTTGGAAGGCCATCTTTGTTATATCCTCATCCTTGATCCTCAACTGGTGATAACCAGATCGAAGATCAATCTTCGAGAATACCGTCTTTCCCTGCAGCTGATCAAACAAGTCGTCAATCCTTGGTATAGGGTACTTGTTCTTGATGGTCAACGTGTTCAGCTCTCTGTAGTCTATACACATCCTCAGAGTCTCGTCCTTTTCTTCACAAACAAAATCGGAGCACCCCATGGAGAGTAGCTAGGCCTGATAAACCCCAAATCCAAAAGCTCCTATAGCTGTATCTTCAATTTTTTCAGTTCTACCGGTGTCATTCTATATGGTGCCTTCAACAATGGCTCTATCCCTAGTGCCAATTCAATGACGAATTGAATCTCCCTGTGCGGTAGCAACCCTGGTAGATCCTCAGGGAATACATCCAAGAATTCACGAACCAATCTAGTCTCTCTCGGCCCTGTTGGCAAAACTCTGATAGTATCCACCATACTAACCAAAAAAACCTATACATCCTCCTTGTAGTAAGTCCTCGGCTCTCAGCGCTGATATCATGGGTATGCGAGGTCCACATACCGCACCCACGAAAACAAAAGGATCCCCTCCCTCCGGCTCAAAGGTCACCATCTTCTTCCTACAATCAATAGTAGCTCCGTATCTAACCAGCCAATCCATCCCCAAAATCATGGAAAAATCCTCCATACCTAACTCAATCAAATCTACTGATAGCTCCCTACCATCAATCGTCATTAGCAATGCTCTAATCCACCTTCTAAAAACTACCAGTTCCCTTGTAGGCAATATAGTCCCAAACCCCGCAGTACAGTACTCACTAGGTCTACACAATCTATCAATTACCTTACTAGAAACAAATGAATGTGTAGCATCAGAGTTAATCAATACAGTCAAAGGAGAGCCAGCGCTAGAAAGCTGACCTGTCACCACCGAGGGACTAGCCTCGGCCTCTGCGTCAAGGTGAACACTCGAGCTGGAGTCAAGCTGTCCACCTTCCCCGCTTCCCCTTTCTTCACTGTTGGGCAGTCCTTCTTAATGTGTCCCACCACTCCGTACACATAACAAGCCTTGGCCCAACATTCACCCAGATGGCGTATTCTGCACCTCGTGCACTCCAGGTAGTTCCCTCATGTGTCACCGCCTCCCTGACGGCCACCCTGAACACCCCAACCTCTCCTATCAAGACCAGTAGCGGTCGAAGTGTCAAGGGTCTTACTCTTTAGATCACTGGGTCCTCCTCCCCTACCAGATCCTGAATATGGAGGCACCGCCCTGTGAACCTCCCGTCTCGCAGCATTCTCTCTCCAGATCTTGTTCTCCGCTTCCTCAGCAGTAACAGCCTTCTCAACAGCTTGGGCATAAGTCGTCCCCCCAGGTACTGTTGTAATTCTCACATCTCAGACTATCATAGCATTAAGCCCTTTGATAAATCTGTCTTGCCTAGCTGCATCAGTAGGCACAAGATCTGGTGCGAACTTCGCAAGTCTATCGAACTTTAGGGCATACTCTATAATTGTCATGTTGCCATGAACTAACCCCACAAATTCATTTTCTTTCACTGCCCTGATGGCAACGTTGTAGTACTTCTAACTAAACAAATCCGTGAATCCATCCTAATCCATAGTAGTAACATCTCTAGTTTGTGATGCCACTTCCCACCAAATGCAAGCATCCTCTCTCAACATATATGTGGCACAGGCCACCCTATCATGACCCTCTACTCTCATGAAGTCCAGGATAGCGGTAATCATACTCATACACTGTCCGGCCTTTAGTGGATCTGGTCCCCCCTCAAAATTTGGAGGATGCTATCTCCTGAACCACTCATACAACGGCTCCCACCTATTCCCAACTTCCAATGGCTGAATAACTGGTGCCACTGCAGGTGGCACAATAGATGCAGCACTCCCTGATGAAGGCTGCTGTCTCAGAAGATGGATTTGCTCTTCCTAGCTCTGAAGTCGGGCATGCATGTCTGCCATAATCTGTTGCCAGTTTTCAAGGACTGGCGGAGGGTTCTGGCCCTAGTCATCATCCCTAGCCTCGGACCCAGTGTCGGCTAGTCATATAGATCGCCTTGGATGCATAACTATCCAAGTGAATCTGCAATCAACGACTCGACAGTCAGACTATGATGACAGGGTGACAATCTTTCCATCATCCACCATTGGAACACAACCAATCACAAGCAATCAAGATATAACAATTTATCCAAATATTCATCCACATGCAACAGCAATGCTAATAAGCATGCCTCAATATCATCACACAGCAGTCAAGGGCCAGGCCCTATCAGTATCTCATGCTCCCAATTAATAAAACAGATAACAACATTTATATTTCTTTCCAATCACTTAAGCATATAACACACAAATACACAATTACCAAACCCTGAGTCGAGCTTGTCTTTAGCGGCGAATGTACATCTTCAGCCAGTCTTCAGGAACCCTTAAACCTAGACCACTCTGATACCAAGTTGTAATGCCCTGGATAATCAAGACCGTTACACTATGTGTTTATAAAGGTGCATGACTTGCTAATCAAGTCATTTAGTTAAAATTATGACACTAAAACCATAATTGAACTAGGGTTAAAAGATTTTGATCATAAAAGATAAATTTCATTTAAATAAACGTTTGATACATGGGATCCCAAAAAAAAAACAAGGTTAAAGAACAGTTTACAAAATTTCAAAGGTTATGTACAACCACAAGCCACTCTAATGGAAAAATAGGCATTTTAGGTTCTCTTGTCCCTTTACCATCCCTCGGTCGTGGTGGCCGAGCAGCCGACTATGTACATTCCGCCCTCAGAGCTCTCCAATTTAGGGTTAGTCCAGCTTACCCTTGCCTTTACCTGCACCACGTAGCACCCGTGAGCCAAGGCCCAGCAAGAAAACCATAATACAGAGCATAACAAATAACAGTAATCAAATAATTCACAAAACATTAAGAAAATATTCAACAGACCGTAGCGTTCACATAATCAGTGATATCAATCAACAATCTATCATCCAGGTAATTAACATGTCATAATCATCAGATTAAAAACATTAAATCAATTATACAATTCCCACGGTCGGCGCCCTTAGACCGTACCCTCTGTTTATCCCACTGACTCCAGCTCACTTAGGCCGAGCTCAGTGATTATATAGTTAACCTCAGCTACTAGTGGCCGAGCCGCATCCTGTGTGCAAATATCAGTTTCGACACTCTTAGGTCATTTATTTTATGCCCACATGGCATAACACAATCATACAGCAGTGTATACAAATATAGGGAACCCTTAGTCCCAACATAGCCACACAAACGGGTGTAGTTTTCTTACCTTTGATTCCGAGCGGAGAAAGTGAACTGGTTCCGAGCATGATCCTTAGCATCAAGCCTTAGCGATAAACCTAGTCATAAGGGTCATTGATATATATCAACTTCCAATCAGAAATAAAATACCTATGGAACAAAACTAGCCTTCGAGGCCTTAATTTATACTAAACCGGGTAGTAGAAATTGTCCCGAGCACCTAGGTTCGAACCCCCGAGCCCTAACAATTCTTAAAACACTTCCAAGGCCAAAATTTCTAGGCAGGTCGCGACTTGGCTCAGCAAGTCGCGACTTGGCTCAGCAAGTCGCGACTTGCCCCAAGTTAGAGAGCAAACTCCCAAGCCAAATGGGAGGTGGGTCGCGACTTGGCCAAGCAAGTCGCGGCGTGCCCCCAAGTCAGAGAGCTCTCTAGGCCAGAACGGCCACATGCGCCGCGGCGCCCCCAAGCTGGGTCACAGCGCGCCTTGCAAACCCAAAGAAAACCTGGGTTTTCTCCTCCTTCTCCCAGTCAAGAACACTCAAACTCAGCCCATAATTCTACCTCAAAACCTCCCCAATTCACTCATCAAGCAAGCTACGAACTCAAGAATTAATCACCTATTTTAATCCTCAGAACCTTAGCCACAAAACTAAAATCATAACCAAATTCAACAAGTATTATCCCCTCACAAGCTCAGCTAAATTCATCACTAAACTCATACTCAAGAACTCAAAATTCAACTTAAACTATTCTGCAAAACACAGAAATTTAAAGCAATAATCTTACCTCAAATGGAGACCCAACTTTCAACAGAACCTTTCACACCTATCCAGCTTAATTCTCCTTCAATTACCTCAAAGTTTCCTAGCCCAAGCTTAGAATATGCTCCCACCTTGAAGCTAAGCTTCAATATCCAAATGGAACCAAGAGAAAGAGATGCGTGGGAGAGAGAGAGAGAGAGAAGTGAGTTGAGGGAGTATTGTATTTCCTTCTTCCAATTTCCACCACTTTTTGTCTTAGCTCTAAAATAACTGAGTATATCCTTAGTTTAGAAAAGGACCATTTTACCCTCCCAAAATAAAACTAACCTTTAACTTAATCTAGAGGTATAATAGTCATTTGTTCCCAATTCCCCATAATTCCTCTAGTGTTCCTAATATTTATCACTTAAAACCCATCATCCAATTAATCACCAATTATTTACCCAATGTCTAATAATCTCCAATATATTTCCTAAATTCCCAAAAATACCCCAAAGCTCCCCCGAGCCGGGTATAAATCCCCGCCGTGACTATTTCGCCAAACCGCTCACTAAGATCGTCTCGAGCCATATGCTGCAAATATATCCACATAATAATGTGGTCTCAACAATTAACCACAAATAATCACATTTATGCCCTCAACGAGCCAAAATTACAAGTATGCCCCTATAAGCTAACTATATAATCATATAATCATGCATATCACATAATCATGTGTTTAATCATTTAAATCACACATAAACCAATTATGCCCTCCCGGCACACTAATCAAGGCACCTTATTAGTGATTTTGGGTCGTTACAACTGCAGTGCTTACTTCCTCTGCCCAAAATCGCTTTGGAAGACCCTTCTCCATGAGCATAGCTCTTGCTGTCTCCATAACAGTTCTATTTTTTCTCTCAGACACACCATTTTGTTTTAGTGCGTATCCAACTGTGAGTTGATGCTTCATGCCTTCATCTTCGCAAAACTTGTTGAACTCATTAGAAGTGTATTCTTTGCCTCTATCACTTCTTATTTCCTTGATGTTGCGACCACTTTTCTTTTCGACACGGGTTTTGAATTTCTTGAAAATATCGAAAACTTACGATTTTGGTCGCAAAAAATTAACCCATGTCATTCTAGTAACGTCGTCGATAAGGAGAATGAAGTACCTGTTTTGATCATTTGACGGGGTACACATAGCCCGCAAACGACTGTGTGGATTAACTCTAGTGACTCTTTGGCTCTCCAAGCTTTTCCGGATGGAAATGGTTGTCGATGTTGCTTTCCGAGCATGCACCCTTCACAGACAGTGTTGAGCTCCTTGATTGTTGGGAGATCTCTCATTGTATACTTCTGCTGGAGGATCTTTAACCCGTGGAAATTGAAATGCCCTAACCTTTTGTTCCAAAGCCATGATTCATCTGCTTGCCCTTGCATTGCAACATTGCTTGCGTATCTCCATTGTAAGGGAAAGCATCTATTTTCTTTCATTTTTATTTTTTCAATTTGAAAGGATTTGTCTTGCTTGTCATATATTGTGCAAGAATCTCCTTAAAAATGCAAAGAGTACCATTTTTCAATCATTTGTCATACACTGAGTAGGTTCTGATCGATGTTGGGTACCAAGAGTACATCATTGATGTATCTCTTCTCTTTTTTAGTGTCAATGACAGTGGTGCCTTTTCCAACAGCTTCCATAAAGTCACCATTATCAATTTTGACTTTAGTCTTGGATTTATCAAGACTACAAAAGATGCTTTCATTTTTTGTCATGTGGTTACTACAACCACTGTCTAGATACCAAGTATCTTTATTTTCTTCTGATGTAGCTTGGCAGACATAGAAGAGATTATTCTCATCATTTTTCTCTTCTAAAAAATTAGCTTGATGAGATTTCTTAAAGCAACAAGTTTTTTCAGTGTGGCCAAATTTTTTACAATTTTGGCACTGAGATTTTCCTTTGAACCAACAGCCTTTCTCCAAGTGACTTTTTCTTTTACAAATGTCACATGGAGAATATTTGTCGTTATTTACTTTTTTTTTTCTTGATAACTCTTGCTTTTAAAATTTACAGTGATTTTCTCCCATCAGCTTTAGATTTTTGAGACCGCGAATTAATTTTAGACTGAAAGGCATTTTCAGTCGAATTTTCACTATGCCTTTCTCGCCTACTTTCGTATGCTTCAAGAGGGCCCATTAATTCAGTTGGTGATAGAGTATCTAAATCTTTTGTTTCTTCTATCACAGAGATTATTGCATCATATTTTTTTGTACAAGAAATTAGTCTTTTTTTCTACTATTTTCCTGTCATAAATTATTTCCACATAGGCTCCTATTTTATTTACAATTTCTCTATTTCTAGAATAGTAATCTTTTGCGGTCTCATTATCCTTCATTTTAAGATTTTCAAAATCTCTTCTGAGCTTATGTAGTTTAACAGTGTGTACCTTGACTATTCCTTGGAACTCCTCCTGCAACGTGTCCCATGCTTCTTTCACAGTTGATGCGCCCATAATCCGTGGAAATATATCATCTGCCATAGCATGTTGCAAGCAATTTAGTGCTTGAGAATCTTTTTGTTGATTCTCCTCCAAGGCCCTCTTCTGAGTCTCTGTAAGTGAAGTCTTGTCTTCTGGAATACTAAACCCATCTTCAACAATTTTCCATAGATTTTGTGAACGAAAATAGGTCATCATTTTTATGGACCAAAAATCATAATTTTCTCCATGGAAAATTGGAAAAGGTAGAGATGAACGGCTAGAATCAGAACTCATGATGAGTAGGAAAAATTACGCCTAGTGTTGATTGAACCTGACTCTGATACCACTGATGGTTTGTAAATTTGGGATAGAGAAAATAGTGATGATTTGTTGTAGTTTAGAATATTTGATGAGTATTAGTAGTGTCTAGAGTAATGATGGGTTATGATATTATAGTTGATGTTGTTGAGTGGTCAAGTGAAGAAATTTGGGTTTGGAAGAGTAAGGTTTATGTTTTAGAGAGTAGAGGATAGTAGAAAGTAGTAGAGTTTTATTGATGGTTTGTTGTTTTTAGTTGCACAATTTGCTACCCATGATGGGGTATTTATAGTGGCTAGCCCACTTTACATTTGTGGCTACAATTATTTGTTCTAGATTTTTCTAGTGTATTTGATTTACAAATACAACTTCTAGACTAGTCTACACAATAGAGTCTAGACTATTTAAGTATATAGCTTCTAGGAAGTTCTAGACTATAGAGTATTCTAGAAAATGTCTTTGATGAAGTTCTTCTATTCTACAAATATCTAGAAAATTCTTAAGTAAATTATTCTACAAATGTCTAGAATATTCTAGAGTATTCAAGAAATGTGTAGCAACTTCTAATACTTCTGATTGTAGTGATGGATGCTTATTGGATTGGGGTGTGGTGATTGAGGATATTAAAGATGAAGATCTCCTTTCTTTTTGTACAAATGTGTTCCATTCTGTAAAAGAGGCAAATAATGCAACTCGTGTTTTAGCTCAGATTGCTCTTACTCATTCTTTTTGCAATTCTTGGGTGGGGGTTACCCCTGAGTGTGCTTCTGCTGTTGTGGTTGCAGAATTGCCAAACTTGGTGTAATTCATTTTTGATGAATAAATGATTTACTTTAAAAAAATATATCAATTTCCTTGCATAAAATCTTCTTTTTTTGTTCTTTAAAACAAAACCCCTTTTACTTATTCTCCTAGCCCTAGCCTTCGACCTAGTCCAATCAAAGTGAACAGAAACATATGTTCGTTGCATTTGGTTGGTTGTACTTTGTGTTTTTTCGTTGGGTTATCCATGATCTTATTTGGACCATGTTTATGATTACCTTCTAAATTTCTGGTACCTCTAAATCATAGAACAGGTGAATCAAAACTACTTTTCGAAAGAGCCAGAAAATCAAAACATGGCACCCCCTTACGATTTTATTGATCCATTTCATGACCCTCACTGGGATGGTAACCATACCCACACAAAAGTGACTCCTTACGATGAGGAGTGTGAAGACTCAAAAATATATAAATAAAAAAAATAATAATTTTTTTTAAGTGGTGGGACCCACTTACTTTAATATTTGACAGATTTTCTTTTTCTTTTCTTTTCTTTTTCTTTCCTTTTCCTTTTTCTTCCCGAGCACTTCTCCTTCTCCTTCTTCTTCTACTTTTTCTTCTTTTTCTCTCTGCAACAGCCCACGTCGGGGTACCACAAAGTCTTTTTCGGAGTTCCCTTTTGCCGCCACGCGCCGGAGCTGGAGCACCAGTGGCTGGCGACAACCTCATCCCCAAAATCTCAGGGGCATCGAACTTAAGACGCACACGAACGGAGCAGTCAAAGTTTCGTCGTCAAAAATTTGACCTCACTTTCCAGCGAACCCAGACCTCCGTTCGGTGAGTGGGTGGCACCGTTGGAACCAGTGTGAAGGGAGGAGCGTCGCCCACTAAGTCATTTCAGTTAACTCACCGTTTTTCTCCGGCGAAATTTTGGGTATCTCCGCCCCTTTGGAGGCATTTTCCGGGGACACCAGAGGTTAGTTGGGCAAAGGGGCTGTACTTCCGTGATGTACTACTCGAGAGGATTGTTTTGATATATGTCATGCATATATTAGTCGACGTTCCCGGTACCGCTATCAACTGCTAGTGTGCACCGCTTGGGTGAGGTTTCGGAACTTGAAATTTTAAATATGGTCATATTATATGTCGTTGGACACGATTTTGAATAAGGAGTTCAATAATGATAATCGTTTTCTCATTTGATGCTCGTAGGAAAATCGTGATATATAGATCCAATTTAATTCACTCTAGGATAATCGTTAAGCTTGGGAGTGTCGCTTGGGGCTCGGACTGAAAATTCTTAAGAGGTAGGGACTCAACTTGACTATTGGACTTGTTGTACTCTTATTGAATTGCATTAACATATTCCAATTTTGATATTTATAAAATGTTTGAAAAATAGAAAACTTAATCTGCATGTTTTCTGTTCTGTTCTGAGGGCACTGAGTGCCAAATATATTATTTTGTTCACTTAATTATGCAGGTTATGATTTTTGGGTTTTATACAAATGCAGCTGTTATGTTGCCCAATTTTCTAAAATAAAAAGGGAATATGTTTCTTTCTTTTCATGTTTACCTGCATTCGGTTATATCGATGAGAGCCATAGTGATCATGATTTGTGCATGTTGTTGTTTCATGACCTAGTCTCTGTGTCATCATAGGTAGATCAGGTGTCCACTCACCTATAGGTGTAAAGACCTAGCATCTGTATACAGGAAGTGTTCTGAGCCTCCCCATTGTGGTGGTTATCAGGTCCGGCTACCCGGTTTAGGATGTCGGATTTTCTATGGTGGGTAACGGGAACTAGGGGTCTAGTGGACGATGTGATGTGCACTGGTAGCTATGCTCTTATGATTATTTATGGTTTCTCTCTATTTTGGTTTATACATGTTGATGTATGTTTTGTTTTAAAAAGCTAACCATGCAGGGGTTTTTATTGAACTTTTGAGTCATGTGTTATTGTAAATGTGGAAATTTCTCCTTGTGAATTCTATTCACGGGTGAAGCTCTATACTACGAGACATCCTAAAAGGGCGTCGCATGATGGTGAGGAAGTTGGGATAAGAGAGACACCCTCACTAGGCGAGGGCCCTCGGCCACTTGCCCATCTGAACTTCACCCTCTCTATGCGAGGGTCCCCAACTGGTCTTCCGCGTGCGCCCCGTTCCATCAGGCATCAGCCTCGCCTACACTCGGAGGAAGGATGTCAGCCTCGCTATGCGAGGGACCCTCGCTATGCGAGGGTGAGGGCTTTGTTTTGGCATCCGTGCTCCTAGCCTCGCGACGTTGCACCCGGAAGGAGAAGAGGCAGCCTCGCTATGCGAGGGACCCTCGCCATGCGAGGGTGCTACCTTGTTGCGACGCCCGAGCCATGCCCATACCGGAGGGAAAAAGACTAGCCTCGCTACGCGAGGGTGTAGCCTTGCCACGGCGCTCTTGCTGCTAGCCTCGTGTCTATGCGATCCGCATAAGCCAGCCCTGACCCTTGGCACCTTGACTTCTCAAGACATGCATAGATTGAAGTCTCCTTGACATAAGGCACGGGGTCACTTGGGGGAACCTTGTTGATATGCCAAACGAACATGGAGCATTGAACGGGAATGGATGAGGACGACCGGGTACGGAACACGTGCGCTGACACGAGGTGTACGGTTATGGAAAGAACAGAGGCACGACCCTATGATCTGCGTCTAAGGAGTAGTGGCGGTACGGACCTGTACGAAGAGTAGTGTTACCACTTGGACACCCCCGACCACACGCCAGAGCCGACAGTACTGTGTCCTAGGCCACGACTCTGACACCATCAGGGTAGACACCACTACGCCCTGAGCCACTACATTATCAGAGTACCTACGTACGTCCCTAGGGTCTGGGACTTGTTTGTATCCAGGGCCAATAGAGCCCCCCATATAAATAGACTCCAACTCCTCAGGCTAAGGGGTTGGAAAACTGAGTGTATGAGGGGAAATTTTAGAAATATATGATCTTTGTTCCATTGTTGCTCTGGTTTTTTCTATTGATTGAAGTTCTTTCCTCTTGATTCTAAGCTACCCTTACTATAAAAATCTTAGTTTTCTAACCTTTAATCGTTGACGAGATTTCACCGTCAACATAGTTGCTTTCCTACTGGGCTTTATAAGCTCACCCCCCATATCTCTCCCATTCCAGGATCCTAGTGACGCAAATTGTGGACAAGGTGAATTATCGCTGAAGCTAATGTGTTTAGCGCCCTAGTCCTATCTTTTGAACATTATGTATTTAATTTGGAACCTATCGGTCTGTATATCTAAGTTAGCTATGTAATAGTTAGAAATGAGGAATAGTGGATGCTAAGTATTATTTTGGTGTTTTATGACTTATGAAATTTAACTGTTTGGTGACTACATAACTGTGGGGATATTATTATTCTATGTATTAAAATAAATGATCCTACTTTTTATCCGTAATATTTAAAATAAATTAAAGGATCATTTATAAAGACTATTTTCCACCAAGGGTCAAAGTTTGACCTTTGACCACCCAAGTTATGGATATTGCAACTCTGCCACAGCCTTGGGCTCGGGTTGTGACAATGAGGCTCACCTTGAATTTTGCAAACCAGCTCAAACTCACTGGTGTATTCTATTATATTCGTCTATAATTGTTGTTTGATGTATTACTTATATATGATTATTAACTTAATTGCTAATTCTTATATAGGGTTTTCATATTCATCGCCCTGCAAAAAAAAAATTCCTTTGGTTTATAGTGGACAGAGTTGATTCAATGGATTGCATTCAAGCAACTGATGTGGCAGTTTGAAGGATTTTAACACGCTTAAAGTTTTTTTTTTAATTATGATGAAATTATTAAAATAAATGAAATTGATTCTTTTTATATGAATTTTCTTTGCAATATATATATATATATATCTTAGTGTGTAGATAACATAAATTCTTGATTTTAACAATTTTTTATTTTTTCAATGTTAACTTCAACGGAATATTCTTATATTTAACGGTAGTTTGTAAACACTTAAACTTAAATAAAATAAAATAAATAATTGAAAAAATTAAAATAGAATATTTTTGAGATATTTTATAATGATAATTATTTTAAAATAATAAATAATTAAACAAATTAAAATATGATATTTTTTAGATATTTTACAATGATAATTATTTTAAAATAATAAAATCATATATTTTATAACTTAAATAAAATTTAATTAAACTTAAACTCACTTATTAGAATAAGATCATATTAAACATATAATATAATCTGCTGTCAATTAGTAAAAAATTATTTTTTTAAAAAAACTAGCAAAAAACTTAAATTTAAAATACATGTATAATATTTAATATTACATTAAACATATAATATATAATTTTTTGTTGTCACTCTCAAATTCAAAAACTAAAACAAACATAAACTTAAACAAAAATAAATAAATAAATTATTTAGTTAAAATAGGATATTTATTTTAAATTTTATATGATATTAATATAAATTTAACAAAATGATTAATAAATTCTATCAATAAAACTAAGCAAAATTATGTATTTTTCTATTTCATATGCAGATTTGATTAGGGAGTGTGTTAAGAGTTGATTGTTTTTTTATTTTGAAAACATCACCAATGGAAAATCCACCAAATAAACCCTCATATCATATTAATATATATATATATATATATATATTCTCCTTCATGTTCCCCTTTCTCGATATATTATATACAATCCACTGTTCAAGTTAAAGATTGCAACTTAGCACCAAATGCCTGAAGAAGAACCCCTTGCCTTATGTGTTAGAATATTATTTATTTGGTATATAAAATCAACTAATTGATTTAATATATTAAAGTCAATATTTAATTTATTGACAAAATATTCTAATTAATGGTCAACATTGTTTGTTACCTGATTTGTTGTTACCCGATTTTTCATATCCCAACTGATTGAGGAAATATCTCAATCTGTGGCAGAGACTCTGATGGTAGGTCTCACTCTATAAATATAGAGTACCGGTCCCCAAGCTCGCTACTCATTCTGACTTTCAGTAACTCCATCTAAAAGAGTTAGTGAGAGCTTGGAAGCCCGTGTACTCGTTCTAATTTCTGTTCTTTTTTTTTGTAGATCTAAAGCTAGATCGAGGTTATCAATAGCAATGGCTGGAGGTATACAATATTCGATTCTTTTTTGCATATGTTCATTCATATATTAATTCCGCCTACATGTATATAGAATTGTTCATATGTCTACTTTCATATTAATTCTATCATTTGGTATCAGTCGCCAGTCTACATCTCTTGCCTTGCTAATTTTATCTGCATGTATATTTATTTGATTTATATATGCCTTCATATTCATATTCATATATATATATACATATATCTTCGGTTTTGGTTGGCCTACATTTAACAAAATTTCTTTTGGTAATTTTATTGTGTTTGTATTGTTTTGTGTTTACATATATGTTATATCTAACATATTTTGGCAATATAAACAAATTATACACATATATATTTTTATGATTTATAGATGTGCCTATGTCTTCATCTATACACATATATTATATATTCGTGTATATAGTTTTATATATTGTTTGAGGGTCATATTCATAATTTTTATTTTTATTTTTATTTTGATAGAGAGTTTTAATGTCTCATATTTTTTGATTTTTTGTTTCAAAACTAATTTTCCACATAAGTACCATTAGAAATCCTTCAGATTATTTTTTCTAATGATCTATGTTTCCAAATCAAGTTTTGAGAATCCAAAATCAGTTTTGCAACCTTCATGTACCCGGTTATGGCCAAAAACAATTTTGATATTAAATTTCGAATTTTTGTTGTTGTTTAATCAATCTAACGTCATGAATCTCTTTAGACATGAATTTCGAACCAATTTGGACAATAAATTTTATCTTGCCAATTTAATTAAAACATATAATTTTGGTAAATTATATATTTGGAAATTAATTAAAATGTGCACTTACTTGATTTTGGTGTATGGTATATTTCTTTTATTCATGCAATATTAAATAATTGTGCTATTTTAAGAATGTAAGAAATTTTTACAATTAAGTTTGTGCAATTATTTTATTAATTCACGAAATCAGTAAATGATGTTATTGTCTTATTAAGCATGATTTTTTCTACCATTAAGTATATATATGGAATTATTGTATTTTCGTACATATAATTAATTATACTAATTTGTATGATTATTTTGTTCTTATTCATGCAAAATTTATTTTGAGTATAATTATCTTTAATTTTATATGTATGCCTTTATAATTTTAAATACATTATATATATTTCATTATTGTGCTAGATATATTTAGATTATATTCAAAACATTAAGATAGGTTGAATAATATTTAGCACATTAATCTCCATAAATTATTCATAAAATATTCATAAAACATTTAGGGTGAATAAAATTATGAATAATTCATAAACAATTTTGTGGTTGACATAAGAACGCATGAAACTGAGACAAATGCTCAATCTAGAACGGTTTTTAATGATCTTCGGACGACCACACTAGGAGCACTACTCTCTGTGATTGCCTATTATGTTATAACGAAATTGTTCTTAGGTCTTCCTAGAGCCTAAAACATAATGTCTAGTGAACCATATAATTTTACATAATTAGGGAGTAGCCACAGCATCTTTAATTATATAAAATTATATATTAATTTGAAAGGATCACATAATGGACAAAATTGTGATTGATTATATAAATATAACAATTTTACCCCACAGGGATTTTATTATATTTATATAATTAATTAGGATAATATATTAAATTAATTTTCTTAATTTACCCACAGGAGTTATGATAATTAATTTAATAGTTTTATCATAAAGTTTAATAAAGATAGAAGTTTCAAACCTTACTTTATCCCAAATAATTCGTTTGAATAATCTATCATCCTTTACATCCAATTTTATTAAATTAAAAATTTAGCCCACAGGCAACTTTTGTTTAATAAAATTTCAATCTTCAGCATGTTATACATTGGTAAAACATGACTTCATTAAGCCTCAATCTTCTAAATCTAAGTTTGTAATCCTATTCATGCAGCTTCTTCATCATCCTCTAGTTTTGCTGAAATCCTTACCGAAATTCCTGAGCTTAGGGGTGATAATTTCAAAATCTGGAAGGAACGAGTTCTTCTTCATTTAGGCTGCGCCGACATGGACTACGCAATAAGGAAGGACGAACCTGCTGCAATCACTGCGACTAGCACTGCTGCTCAGATCGCACTATATGAGAAATGGGAGCGGTCCAATCGCCTCAGCATCATGTTCATCATGTCCAAGATCCCTCTGGGAATGCGTGGATCGGTGGAGCAACCTGAGAAAGTCAAAGACTTGATCAAACTGATCGATGAGCAGTTCGACACTTCGGACAAACCACTTTACAACAACCTCATCCACCAGTTCTCATCCACAAAACTCACCGGTGTCAAAGGAGTTAGAGAACATATTTCAAAGATGAGGGACATTTCTGCTCAACTGAAGAAACTCGATGTAGTCATTCCTGAAACCTTCCTGGTCCACTACATCCTTAACCATCTTCCACCTCAATATGGGCCTTTCAAAATTTCCTACAACACACATAAGGACAAATGGACTATCAATGAACTGATAACCATGTGTGCTCAAGAAGAAGCAAGGCTCCTGCAGGAACAAGGTGAAAGTGCTCACATGGCCACCCAAGGCAAGAAACGCAAACCATCCAAGAAGGACAAGGGGAAAAATAAAGTGCCTCCCCAAGGCGATATAAAGAAGGATTCCATCAAATGTTTTTTCTGCAAAAAGAAGGGACATGCGAAAAAGGAATGCGCCAAGTTCAAGAAATGGATGGACGACAAAGGTAATCCAATTTCATTCGTATGTTATGAATCTAATATGGCTAATGTTAATATTAACACATGGTGGATTGATTCTGGATCGACAATTCACATTTCAAATTCCTTGCAGGGTTTACAAAACCTAAGGAAGCCAGTGGGAAGTGAGCAAAGCATCTTATCTGGAAACAAGATGGGCTCACATGTGGAGGCTATAGGAACGTGCCATTTAGTTTTAAGTAGCGGTTTTGTTTTAAAGTTAGAAAAGACATTTTATGTACCAAGTTTCTCTAGAAACTTGATTTCCGTTTCAAGACTTGTACCTTTTGGTTTTTCCTTTACATTTTCAGACAAATCTTTTAATTTATATAATAAATCTGAATGTGTTGGAAATGGTATTTTGTCTGATGGTCTTTACTGCCTTAATTTACAAAACAATACCGCTTATAATACTATGCACGTTCACGCTGGCAATAAAAGATGTGTTATGAATGAGAATTCCTCTACATTATGGCACCGGAGATTGGGACATATCTCTATTGATAGAATTAGAAGGTTAGTAAATGATGGGGTACTCAATACCTTAGATTTTACTGATTTTGATACTTGTGTGGATTGCATTAAGGGAAAGCATACCTCCAAGTCTAAGAAAAGTGGTGTCCATAGGAGTTCTGACCTATTAGAAATCATACATACTGATATATGTAGTCCAGACATGGACTCATATGGTCAGAAATACTTCATCTCTTTCATAGATGATTACTCACGCTACATGTATATCTATTTACTTCATAACAAAAGCGAAGCGTTAGATGTCTTTAAGATATTTAAAGCTGAAGTAGAGAAACAATGCAACAAGCAAATTAAGATAGTGAGATCAGATAGAGGTGGAGAATATTATGGTAGATACACTGAAGATGGACAAGCACCTGGTCCTTTTGCAAAGTTTCTTCAAGAAAATGGGATTGTTGCCCAATATACCATGCCCGGTACACCCGAGCAAAATGGTGTTGCAGAAAGGAGAAACCGAACATTGATGGACATGGTGCGAAGTATGCTTAGCAGCAACCCTAAACTTCCTAAATCCTTGTGGACTGAAGCTCTAAAGACATCCGTGTACATATTAAATCGAGTTCCAACCAAGGCAGTCTCCAAAACTCCTTTTGAATTATGGAAAGGTTGGAAACCGAGTTTGCAACATGTACGCATTTGGGGATGCCCATCTGAAGTTAGGGTATACAATCCACAAGAAAAGAAACTGGACCCAAGGACCATAAGTGGATACTTTATTGGTTACGCTGAAAGGTCTAAAGGTTCCAAGTTTTATTGTCCATCTCATAGCACTAGGATTGTGGAATCAAGGAATGCAAAATTTCTTGAAAATGCCTTGATTAGTGGGAGTGATCAATCCAAGGACTTAGGTTCTGAGAAAGATCCTTTAGAACCCTCCACCTCAAGAGCAAGATTGATTGTGGTCGATAACACCCCTGCAGTCCAAATGGATGTTGAACCACCACAGCCAATTGTTGAAAATCCACAAGTCAATGATGAAGTTCAAATGGATCAAGTTGTTCAAGAGTTGCCTATAATTGTTGAACAACAAGCTGAACCACCCGCTCCTCAAGAGCCTGCTGGTGTAGCCTTAAGAAGATCCACTAGGACAATAAAATCAGCGATACCTAGTGACTACATTGTGTATTTGCAAGAATCTGACTACAATATTGGAGGCGAAAATGATCCAGAAACGTTTTCACAAGCTATGAATAGCAAAGAATCGGAACTGTGGTACAATGCCATGAATGAAGAAATGAATTCTATGAAAAGCAACGGAGTCTGGGATCTTGTTGAGTTGCCTAATGGGGCGAGGGCTATTGGGTGTAAATGGGTCTTCAAAACAAAGAAAGACTCATTAGGCAACATTGAGAGACACAAAGCGAGACTCGTTGCTAAGGGATTCACTCAAAAAGAAGGAACTGACTACACGGAGACCTTTTCTCCGGTATCTAAGAAAGATTCCCTCAGAGTTATCCTGGCATTAGTTGCTCATTTCGATTTAGAGCTACAGCAGATGGATGTGAAAACTGCCTTCCTAAATGGTGACCTAGAGGAGGAGGTATACATGAAACAACCAGAAGGATTCTCCTCTAGTGATGGTGAGCATTTGGTGTGCAAGCTTAAGAAGTCCATCTATGGTTTAAAGCAAGCGTCCCGCCAATGGTATTTAAAATTCCATGATGTCATCTCTTCTTTTGGATTTGAAGAGAATGTCATGGATCAATGTATATACCAGAAGATCAGTGGGAGTAAGATTTGTTTTCTTGTTTTATATGTGGATGATATTCTTCTTGCAACCAATGATAAGGGCATGCTACATGAGGTGAAGCAATTTCTCTCAAAGAACTTTGAGATGAAGGATATGGGTGATGCGTCTTATGTCATTGGCATTAAGATCCATCGAGATAGATTCAAATGTATCTTAGGTCTATCTCAAGAAACCTACATTAACAAAGTTTTAGAGAGATTTCGGATGAAAGATTGTTCACCAAGTGTTGCTCCTATCGTTAAGGGTGATAAATTAAATTTGAGCCAGTGTCCAAAGAATGATTTTGAAAAGGAAGAAATGAAGAACATCCCATATGCTTCTGCTGTTGGAAGCTTGATGTATGCTCAGGTGTGCACACGACCCGACATTGCCTTTGCTGTCGGAATGCTAGGAAGATTTCAGAGTAACCCGGGATTAGACCACTGGAAAGCTGCAAAGAAAGTTATGAGGTATCTTCAGGGTACTAAGGATTACAAACTCATGTTCAGACGAACCGACAACCTAGAAGTAGTTGGCTACTCAGATTCAGACTTTGCTGGTTGTACTGATTCACGTAAATCAACTTCTGGTTACGTGTTTATGTTTGCCGGTGGAGCTATATCATGGAGGAGTAACAAACAGACCTTGACTGCTACTTCTACTATGGAAGCCGAGTTCGTTTCGTGTTTTGAGGCTACATCGCATGGTGTATGGCTAAAGAGTTTCATTTCAGGCCTTAGAGTTGTAGATTCTATATCTAGGCCATTGAGAATGTTTTGCGACAATTCAGCTGCTGTATTCATGGCTAAGAACAACAAGAGTGGTAGTCGAAGCAAGCACATCGACATCAAGTACTTAGCCGTGAGAGAACGTGTTAAAGAAAATAAAGTGGTCATTCAACACATTAGCACTGAATTGATGATTGCTGATCCTATGACGAAAGGCTTGCCACCTCATAAATTCAAGGATCATGTAGTGAACATGGGACTTGGTTCCCTTATGTAAATTTATTGTACAAACTGAAGTTATTATCAATGAAACTCTCATTTTTGATATTTTCTCATATTTATGCGCATCTTAATTTTATTTGAGAAAATTTTACTTTCATAGGACCTGAATAAACATAAGGTTTATTCGTTTAAGTACATAGCCACATAAATTACATTGTTATGTAATAAATATATTGTAATACATGGAAGATAATACTCGTCATAAAAAGAGGACCTATCGCCATGATTCATGTGTTTATTATCTAACAGGGATGATCGTCGGGCTTAAGTAATACATTAATTTAAATGCTGACCAAGTGGGAGAATGTTAGAATATTATTTATTTGGTATATAAAATCAACTAATTGATTTAATATATTAAAGTCAATATTTAATTTATTGACAAAATATTCTAATTAATGGTCAACATTGTTTGTTACCTGATTTGTTGTTACCCGATTTTTCATATCCCAACTGATTGAGGAAATATCTCAATCTGTGGCAGAGACTCTGATGGTAGGTCTCACTCTATAAATATAGAGTACCGGTCCCCAAGCTCGCTACTCATTCTGACTTTCAGTAACTCCATCTAAAAGAGTTAGTGAGAGCTTGGAAGCCCGTGTACTCGTTCTAATTTCTGTTCTTTTCTTTTGTAGATCTAAAGCTAGATCGAGGTTATCAATAGCAATGGCTGGAGGTATACAATATTCGATTCTTTTTTGCATATGTTCATTCATATATTAATTCCGCCTACATGTATATAGAATTGTTCATATGTCTACTTTCATATTAATTCTATCATTATGACCTTAATATCTAACCTTCTATTGGTGCACTTTTATCTGAAAGTAGTCAAATACGTACCTCCACTCCTCATTATTGTAATTTTTAACAAATAAGTACTTGACTCAAAAAAGTCAGTTAGGATCAACCATAGAATAAAAGAAAAAACAATCATAATCATCACTATTTTCTTTATCCCAAATCACAAACCATCAATAGTACTAGAGCCTCGTTTGATCTACACACTGGGCGTAATCTTTTCTACTCATCATAAGTACTGATTCTAGTCGTTCTTCTTTACCTCTTCCAATCTTCTATGGAGAAAACTATCATTTTTTGTCTATCAAAATGAAGAACTATTTTGGTTCACAAAATCTATGGAAAATAGTTGAAGATAGATTTAATGTTCCCGAAAATACGTCTATTCTCTCTGAAAATAAAACCCTGGAAGAGAAGCAACAAAAAGATTCTCAAGCATTATTCTGCTTGCAGCAAGCTATGGCAAATGACATTTTCCCATAAATTATGGGCGCATCACCAGCAAAAAAAGCATGGGACATGTTGTAGGAGGAGTTTCAAGGAACAATCAAGGCACACACAATTAAATTACAGAAGCTTAAAAGAGATTTTGAGAATCTGTAAATGAAGGATAATGCATGAGACCACAAAAGATTAATATGCTAGAATAAAAGAAATAGTAAATAAAATGGGAGCCTATGGAGAATAGTTTACGACAAGAAAATAGTATAAAAAAATACTAATTTCTTTTACAAAAAAAATATGATCCAATAAATTATATGATAGAAGAAACAAAAGATTTAGAAAGATAAATATAATTGATTATGCTCAAATGTACTATTACATCTCTTGTGCGTCATGCCATAGAAAAATACGACATAAGTATGATGAAATAATTGTTTGCAAAAATCTAAAGTGCAAACAGCGAGCCCCCCCCCCCCCCCCCCCCTCTCTCTCTCTATCTCCCCGAGTAAGTACTTTTTATTTAAATTTGCAAAAAAAATTATAAATTAAAAAATCATTAATCTAAAGTGCAAACAGCGAGCGCCCCCCCCCCCCCCCCCCCCTTTCTCTCCCAGTGGGTACTTTTTATTTTAAATTTGTAAAAAAATTATAAATTAAAAAATCATTAATATTCACATTAAAACTAATATATTTAAATACATTTTAAGTGATAAGGCATATGTGCAACTAGAAGATGATATTAGAAAGCTCGATGTTGTTATGATCGGAGAATTAGTAGAAGATACATTTTGTTGTTCTGTAATCCAGTTGATGGAAAATTCTACATAGGTAAAAATAAATATTATTACATTTCAAAATAATACATATGAAAAAAAAACCATAATTCATATAAAGTAATTATAAATTGCTCTTCTAGGAAAATCTTCAATACATTAGTATTGTGAAGAAATTAGCAACAAAAAAATGGAGATGAAGAAAAAATGAAGAATATTAAATACAAGCATTCACTATTCTGTCCATTGAAACTACACCACACTAGATGACAATAACGATGAATCATCATCCTAAATTACAAACACAAATTAATCACCTTATTTATTTATTTATTTATTTCAGACAGAACCCCCTTCTTTATTACTCTATAGACAATTTTATTTTTATTTTTTTATTTACGAAGGTCTAGCCTTTAAAATTATTCACTAGCAAAATCACTCGTTCAGAAAAAAAAAAACTACCAAATATTTATCGACAATGTTATTGTTTGAATTTCATCAATATTTTTAGTAATATATTTATGTCATACATTATATTAAATATTTTCTTTTAAAATATATGATATTGATTATATAATAAAATTTAATATGAAAATTAAAAAATAAAACTAAGTTAACACATTTTCTCAATACTACTAAGCAAATGTGGTGCATCTCACGATGCTTTTTTTTCTGTTAGTATATAAATATGCATTTAAGCAAGCACAAGATGACAATACAAATACAAATTTTCAATCATTCTATAAAGCATTTTTCTATATACAATATGCATCATATTAATCTAATAACAAATACAAATAGAGCTAAGTATAAGGCTTATAAATAGAGTGAACCACTCTAATATGCATGACATGAGTACTTAGAAATTTAACTCTCCATGTATTAATTCTCTTCACTAAATCTACACTTTATATAAAAAGCACAAGTGAAATAAAGTTCATCATGTATAAAATGCACCGTATATATTTTATATATGTATATTTATAAAATACATTTTAAAGTAACGATAAATCCATAGTCAAACACAAGGATGACAAACTTATTTCTTTTCTTGTGTAATGGAATGGAACTACGAGCGAAGAGTTGCAGGGTGAATTTCTCCTAAAAGGCGTCGTTCCGGCTGAGAATGTTGGTCCCCAACATTTGCCAACTCAACTACCACTCCTCCTGTGCTAGTACTAGAGCTACCCTCTTTAGGACCCACTTGGCTAGAGCCATTTGAAGCCCTTCTCATTCCTTTGTTCTTCTTTGCCTGGCGAGCCCAATCAACTAGTCCCTCTTGTATGTGTTCTTCGAAAATAGCTTTCTTGAATGAACTTCCCATCTAATTCGATTCAAAACAAACAATCTCAGTTATACATCTATTATATATTTAGTAAACAAGAGTATAAGGTAATTGTTCAGTACAACTCACCTGTGTGACAATGGCATACAGAGGCAAGGTACTGTAACTACAAAGAAACTGAACAAATCCCCTGAAAAAAAAATGTTTTGTAGAGCTGATCAGCTATACATGAACAATGTAAAATGCTTCTAGCTAGCTAGCTGAAATGAAAGTACTTGGGGCTTGTTAGCAAAACTTTTAAGTCATTTTTTACTTTTAAGACTGAAAAGCTATTTTGAGGCTTTGGATTTACAAAATAATTGGGATTTTAAGTTGAAAATGATTTTTCTTAAAAAAAAGAACTTTTGAGAAGCTGAAAACCAAAAAATGAAAATGTTGCCAAGGAAGGCCTTAATTTATCAAATTTGCTGGTTAGATATATTTTCTTTTCACGTACGTACCCAATGACTAGTCGGGGAATAATATAGCCGACCTGACCCATTATGCAAGAGTCAAATCCATATTGAACCTGTGAGTGTGACACATATATTGAAGCAATTAATTAAGCACATTCATCCCTATAAGTAGGTACCAAGATAGTTTATATAATGTAGATTACGTACCCAAATCCAGAAGAAAAATGCAAGTTCGAAGGAATTTTGGAAAAGGATGAGATGAATGAGTAAGAGAATAAGGCGAGGTCTATGAAACCAAAAGTGATCATCTGATGGTTTAACTACCAAATCTCCTTCAATTGCTACATGTTTCTCAGCAACTTCATGGGCCAATTGGGTAATTACATGCTCCAACTTAGTGCCAACAGCAAGCAGAAGCTAAAATATTAATGTTAGTTGTTAATTATGTTATATATAAAAATATATTTGTATGAGAATAATTATATGTATATATATATACTTATTACTACTTACAATCAAAGGTACAAATGCCAACCAAAAATATGCGTGCCAACCTGAATGAACATATCATAAAATTAAGCTACATCATGATAGACAATTTCTGGAGAAAAACAAATTAATTATATGTACGAACATATAATAAAATAAAAAAGGGCTTAGCTTACCGGATACATTCAGCAACAAAAAGAACACCACAAACAACCACAAATACCAACTGCAATTGAATATTCAAAAGTTTGTGTTAGTTTAGTTTTTTTGTAAATACATTTTTAGTATAATTTATTTAAATCACTGTAGTCAACAATACTAAAACGAAAATGTTATGGAGTATCATCACAAACAATACACATATAATCTAAGTATTGTGATGATAATGCAAGCGTGTAACCGCACCATTTGAAAATAAAAATATATTATTTTATATTATCATCTAATTAGACTATGTATGTACTTTTCTTTTACTTAAATACTCATATACACTATATTACTGAGATTTTTTTGACAAATATGTTACTATGATGCTGTGATTTTAATAATACCAAATTACACTTCTTTTTTACCAAATAGTACAAAATAATTTATTAAACTTTTTTCTGGTAAAATTAATTTTAATAAAACAATAATACCATCCATTTATTTACTTGACTATTTATATTTTATAAAAAAACAAAATTCAAAATAACACATTTTTGTGTATTTTATTTTATTTAAATAAACTCTTTTAAATATTTTGAAATATAAAAAAAAATATTAAGTTAATAATGGGATAGTATTATTGTCTTATTAAACTTAATTTTGATCAAAATTTTGTTTTAAAAAGTATTTTATATTATTTAATAAAACACGAGAGTGTAATTTGATATTATTGAAACCACAAAAGTGTGTACATTTTTAATGCAAAACATACAACTTACATTTGATTTGGTAATTTGGCATTATTGAGAACACTATAGGTAAAAGGGTATATACAAAAAAAAATAAGGAAAAATTACAAATAACACGATATTAATTTTTTTTATTATTTATATGATACTCCAAAATAATTACCAAAATACGGCCGTACTAGTTCTCCCCAACTATAAATCTTTTCTTATCTTTTTTTTTTATATTATGACAGAATTAAATTATACTATTTATATGAGATACATTCATCGAATATAAACACATACATAAACTGATGGCATTTCATTGATTTTCAATATTTGGTATTAGTATTCATATATATATAAATATATATATAATATTCTTAATTAAACAAATGGCATATTTCTTTTTTATTTTACAACTTTCATATTATATAGAGGAAATTATATTTTATATGAGATTTTTTAATAGAGTGTGCAAAAATATAACATTTTTTCAAAAAAAAGTTAATCTATGGCTTTTTTTAAAATTTTTTACTTTTATGGGTTTATTTTCTCATATTTTTGTATAAAACTAGCTTTATGTCATAGTTTTATTCTTAATTAAGTTTTTATTAATTTGGAAGAGTACGCTTGTAATTTGATTATTATTTTTTTAGTTTATTTATATTTTTTATATTAAATTTTTTTTTTTTTTTTTTGTAATATGAATTGCATTTAAAATGATTTTTTATTTATTATAAACATTTTTTTATTTTTTTAGATTGTACGTTTATTTTTTCAAATCTTGGGTAAGGTAACCAATTACTTGATTGATCTTTAACAGTTATATAAAAAAAATCCTAGAACTAGATTAAATAACATATACCAGGAGGGATAACCGGTTATCCTAAAATGAGTAACTTTCTGCCATAAGAGGGGTAATCAGCTACCATAATAGGGGTGACAGGTTACTCATATTAAATATGAAAAGAAACATCATATTTGAAGGAAAAAAAAAAGGAAGAACGCTTCATTAAAAAGGGAATAAGAAGTAGCTATGATTTTAGTAACATAGGTAACCAGTTACCATAGAGAACCCATAAATATACACACATCAGAACATGAAGGAAACCAATTACCCCCAACAATATACACACAAGGAACGTGAAGGTAACTAATTACCCTTAGAAATATACACACAAAGAATGGGAAGGTAACCAGTTACCACAGATCTGAAAATAGAAGAAAAAAAATCAGATCCACCCCATTTCCCTTCTCTCCCATCTTCTTCATATAATTTTTTTTCTAGATTTGAATGTTCCCATCAGGGTAACTGGTTACCCATTCACGTTTTTCATTTTTTTTATTAGTTTTTTTTCCAAATTTTGGTGTTCCTATAAGGGTTACAGTAAAAAGAAAATGTTGAAAAAATTGATTTGATTTTTTTTACATATGGTGGAAAAAACTAAAAAAATTACAATAATAAAATATAATAAATAAAAAAATAGTAAAATAATCATGTAATGTTAAAATATATGTGTGAAAAAAAAAAGAAAAAAATTGAATGAAATGAGATAAAAATAAGTACAAAAACTGAAGAAAAAAAAAACTTAGGAAAGAAAACTAAAAAAATATGACAAAAAACAAAACAAAATAAATGATGAAGGAAAAAAAATAGATGAATGAATAAAAATGAAAAGAAGAAGAAAAAAAATATGAATGAAAAAATTGGTAGAAAAAAATGGAAGAAGAAAAAGCTCATATGTGTGAAAAATAAAAAAAAAATAGAAGGAGAAAATAATAAATACAAAAATAAAGAAAAAATAAAATGAAAAAAGAGAAAAGAAAACTGAAAACTGAAAAAATATGAACATAAAAAATAAAACAATACAAAGAAAAGAAAAAAAATAGATAAATGAAGAAAAATGGAAAGAAACAAAAGGAGGTAAGAAAAAATTGGTGGAAAAATAAATAAATAAAAAATTGGAAGAAAAAAAAAGTAAGGAAAAAAAGAAAGAAAAAATAATTAAAAATAAAATAAAATTACTTTTCAAAATCAAAGAAAACACGTAACTATGATAAAAAAATGTAGCATTCTCGTATTTTAGTTAGCTACTAATTATGTTTTCCATACTTTAATTTTTTCTTTAATAAATTTTCTCATACAAATTAAGAAAAATATAATTATCATACTTTTGCACATTGATAGTATAAAATTCATATTTTTAAAAACTTTCTTATTATATATACAACATAAACTAAAGATTTAATTTTTATAACATTGGCTATATATATATATATTTGTGGTTTTGGTTTCTCAAAAATTTGAAGTTTTGATTTAGCAAATAATTCTTGTGTGAATTCATGTTTTTATTCACAAGTTCTGGTAAAAGAATGAAAATACAACATAAAAGAATGATTAACTTTTTTTTTTTTGTCTTTTTCTCTTCATTTCTAGCTAGTATATTTGTCATCTTCATACCTCTTATAGATTAATATGTATACATGAATGGTATAACAAAGTATTATATACAAACAAAGGAAAGTATTACATTGCTTTGAGAAAGCATATAATATTAATATTAAAAAAACTTCATAAATATAAATGAATCAATAAATTAGTATGATATACGGTGAGAGTTGAGATAAAATCTAGGTAAAACAAACAATAAAATTATGCTTTACATATTGTGTTCAAATTTGGTAAGTATGAGTTACAAAATATAATAACATAAATTATTGGTTTAATAACTATATATTACAGTATAGTTAAGGATAGTATAATTATTATTCTTTGAATAATTTTAAATTACATTAATAAATATTTGTTACAATTATGTTAACTGAAATTATATAATATTTTGTAAATGTTAGCTACAAATTATAATTTTTTAGTTATAAAATAGTATATAATTTTTTTTTTTGTTGAAATAACACTTTTTTTTTTTTTGCTGATTTTTCTATAAACTTTTCACAAAAATGTAGAAGTTATTTGCTAAAATGTAACATATGTTCACTTATTGGTCAAATTTGGTTACTCTGATTTATAATATAGTAACATATTATTAGGTATTGGTTTAATAACTATCTATTACCTGGTGATAGTCACAATATTATTATTTGAATATTTTTAAATTAGATTTAATGTTGAAATTATAAATTAGTCTTGTAAATGTTAGTTATAGAATTATACTATTTAGTTATTAAACTAGTTTTATAAACTTTTATTACAAAAATAAATATACTTAGTTGCGAATTTGTCTGTAATCTTTATTTACAAAAATATATTTTTATAATTGATTTTTGTAAATATTGTTTTAAAAATATAACAAATGTTTACAAATTTGTAACAGATACTTTATTTTATCACTTTTTTATTTACGGTTTTACCAGTCAGTATTTACACTTTTGTCTTTCCGTGTTTTTTGAACAAAAATTCTGTAATTTTGTAATAAATCGTATTTTTCATATATTTTTTAAGTTATAATGTGTTTTTGTAGATTTCTCAACAAATAAAAACCAATGATCATACGTTACATTTTTTTTTTTTTTGAGTATTTTCTAAAATGTCGCATTTGTTAAATTACTTTTGTTGACTCAAATTAAAAAAAAATGATAAGGATAAGGACTTTAGCCAATTAATTAGAAGAATAAATATACTGACAGTGCAACACTGCTAAACTAATACAGATATTAAAATTAAGGATTGTAAAAAATCAAGTGGAATTTCAGTTTTGTTAGGTGTAATTTGCCCCTATATAGATTTATCTCTATTTTTAAGTGTGTAAATATATAGAGCATGGTGAATGCCAAATGTATAATAATTAATTGGTAATCAAAACACACCTTATTCCGACAACTTTTTTAAAATCTGCTTCAAGGGCACGAATCATGTACTTGTGGAAATTAAATTTTGGATTTCCTCTGCAATGAGTCTACAATAAATATTAACTTATTAATCATATACAAAGTAATCAATCAAATTAACAATTAAAAGAAAGAAAAGAGAAAGAAAGAAATTACCATGATAAAGCCTAGCCTTAAAGTCATATAATCAGCTTCCGTCACAGATCCAAAAATTTGCTTGAAAAATGAATGCTGAAATTAAAGAACCAAAAGTTTATAATGATTATCAGTATAATTAGCATTTCCATTGTCACATGCAGAAATATATACAACTAACTAATAGTAATAATGGCTGAAAGCTTAATCAGATGATAAAGCATAATTATTAATAATGACTACTGATCTGTACTCACCACCCAACTTAAAAAAGCTAAATTCTTCCCAATGCCCAGAAAGCGACCTCTGATAAAATCGTGATCTTGGACGTCCGTGAACTTTGTTTTTAGAGCTGCATATACATATATACATAAATTATGCAAGTACTCAAAACTTGAAAAATAAAAGCTTTTTTTAAAAAAAAGAAAAAGAAAATTGTAACATAAAACAAGGAATAGGTAGATTAACATTACCCTCTTCTGGATTGTAGGGTCCCTTTTTTGAGATAGAATCCTCCCATTTTTTCCATTGACTTATCTGCGCACAAAAAAATGTAAATATATATAGGGATGGATGTAATTAAGAATTGCTGAGGGTCGTTATTGGTGTCAAAGTTCACACGTGTTAAACATCTTATGAAAGTCACATATTGTTAGTAGTACAATATAATATTGGGTTCCGTACATTTTAATTTAATAAATATTACGATATATCACTAATTAATGATATATCAACTCATGTGTTATTGAAAACTTTAATATATTAAGCATAATATAAAACATGTTATTTTTATATAAAAAAATAGTTTATATATAAATTGATATTTTTCATAATTAGAAGCTTTCCTGTATAGAAAAATAATGATATTTAAAAAAAAAAAGAGTATTTTTTAATTAGCGATCATATGCACAGGCCTGATTAGCATATGTCCAGAGCCCTGATCTTCGTGTATATTACAGTATCATTATGCAATTTATTCTTAAATTACTTTAATAGTTTTTAAATTATTATAGTATGTAACAGAACACGAACACGGCAACATCAAAAGTTTGAGTATTTTTTGTTTTTGTTTTTGTTTTTGTATTTTAATAAGAGAGATGGGTAGGTAGGGAAGGTACCTGTATCCCTCCAAAAAGAATAGTTAAAGCACAGAACGTGACATGGACGACGGCTAACACAAAGATGAAGATATGAAGATGGTGGAGTGCTGTAGTGGACAACAGCGGAACCTTTCCCTGAGAACCAAACCAAAGAATATATAAATATATGTATAATTATACATACAAAAGCTTCGACTATTTTCAATTTGTTTATTAATATCCTCTACCTGCTCTTAAATATATCCTATAATAGTTTCTTTTTTCCCCTGACCAAAGTAGTTTATAGAATCATATTAATTAAAACAAATATACGCATGTTATATGAAAGAGACATACTGATTAATCCTATTTACAATTACATAAGTCAGGATCTAACAATTTCAGAGTGGCCAGTATAACTAGGATTATTATGACGTATTTCAGCTTATAATCGAACTGTAAAGAAAAAGAAGAAAAACATAGTGGGGAGTATGACACATATATATATGACTTTGATATACAATCAATTAGGCATATAATTAATGTCATAATATATAAAATTAATTAATTAATTAATGGCAAAGATCTCATGATACCTTTTCTGAACAGTACTCATCAGAAGAGGAAGAGGAAGAGGAAGCCTCGGCAAGAAGACGTGGGACAGTAGCGAAAAGGGTCTGAAAGTGATGAGTAGTCTTAGATGAAGAGTCGTCTTTGTCGTTGCTGCAAGGTAGCCACTGCTTGGCCTGATCTTCGCTGATGCATATTTTGGCGATGCGGTTTTGAAACACCGTTAGCAGCAGCGATATGAACCCTAACAGCATCAACTCTGCAATTTCATATATATATATATATCAATATATTCAACCAATGATCTATTCATAGATACAGGTAAATAATTACCTTCTTTGACCTTTAGCAATGCTTCGAACAGGGGCTTTTGGTTCTTTTTCTTCAGATACTGCAATATCGTCAGTAGATATTATTAGATTGAATTGGTATAATAGTACATATGCCTAATAAGTTGAAATGATAGAATATATATATATAATACATGCCTTTCCGGTGTAGTGAATGATCCTCTCAACGGTGAGAGAAATGAAAACAATGACAGTGCAAACCAGAGCGACCACCCAGGTGGGCGTGTACTCCAACGTCGTACCCCCTTCTGCCATCGCCCTTGTGTCTCTTACTCTTTTTTATTCAAACTCCAATCTCTCTCTCCACTCTTCCTAATCCTAATCCTATTTCATTTACATTTACATTAAGACGAGCCGACGACCTGTAAAGCTTCAGACAAGGCCCTGTCTTTCTCTTCTTCTTCTTTTTTTTTTAATATATATATATATATATGTGTGTGTATAATTTATATCGAATCAACTCGGGCTGGGAAGAAAAAAAAGAAAAAGAACGCGTATTAGTATTAGCACCAATGCAAAAATATTCTGGCCTGGTGTGATGACTGACTTGGTAATATATAAACTAAAACCATGGCTTTTACAAGGTAATTTAATTCCTTTGGATTTTTCTTTTTCTTTTTCGTTTTTAGTTTCTTTTTTTTATTTTTTATATATAGATAGCATCTGTGATAATCTTTCATTTCAAGTAACTTTATAAATTAGTTACTATAGATTAATTAGCCACTGTGTCTTTCTGGATTGATTGACAACCCAATGAACATAAGAATCATCAGTCACGCCTCAATTAAGGCCGACTAGGGAGCCACTACTACGGTACCACCCCACTCTTCATTCATCAGGGGCCCACACCACACGCCTAGTCATTCTTTAACTAAACCATTTCCATTTATGCTAATAATCGTAACATTTTCTTTACTTGACATACTATTTTTATTTTTTTATTGATTTTTCTTTATTATATTTTACCTCATCAAACTAATATTATTTAACAATACCATCATTTTCACCTCTGCTAGGTTCATATGGGGATCAAACATTTAAACTTTTATTCATAACTACCAAAACTAATCAAATGTAACAAGTCCAACAACTCCAACGTATGAACACAGAACAGGTCTCATTTAACAATAATTGCGGATTGAAGACATGCATAGATACCTATCTCTATTTCTTATTTACAACTAGGCAAGGGATAGGAACGGATTAAATAACTTCACAGGTCGCAATACTGGGTACCACACCACAAGTCAATTACTTAAAAAAAAAAAAACTACTTACATGCATACATACCAATCTCCATTTACTATTGTTTTTTTTTTCTTATTGAGGAACTTCAGAATATACATTTTACTATAATGACAAGTATCAACATTTTCTTCTCATGTCATGTCATGGTATATACTTATTTGGAAGTACAAATTTGGTACTCTATATTTTCAATAATGTTATTATGGTATACTGTAATTTGAAATTGTATATAATTAGTATCCTGAACTCAAATTTTAAAAAGTAAAATTTTATCAATATGACAAAACTGTCCTCAATTATATATAATTAAGTAATTAAATTTGAATTTTAAACTCATATAATTGAAGGCAATTTGGTCATATCGATAAAAATTTATTAACCGAATTTGGACCCAGGTACCAAGTATGCATAATTTCAAAGTACAGGGTATTATATGAGTATTATTGAAAACATAAGGTACCAAGTTTGTATTTCGATAAAACATAAGGTATGTATTTACCCCTAATGTGATTCATTTTTTTAGAAAGATATGCAGTAGAAATAAGGCTGGACTTTAGGTGCACACGGGTCGGATTTTCAAGTTTCGGGTGCATCGGGTTCGGGTTTTGCGGGTTTCAGGTGGAGAAAAACGGTACCAAAACCGATTCAAAAATTTTGGGGTTTTGTCGGGTTTCGGGTTTGTTCGGGTTGTGCTGGGCCTATTGGGTTTTGGGCCGAAAAGCCCAATTTTGCAAAAATACCATTTTTTACACTTGTATATTATATTATAATATTTATAAACTTATATATTATATAATTACTGATTGAATTTAACTATAGTATAATATATAATTATAATATATATATAAATTTATATATTAGATAATATATAATTATATATTAATAAACATAGAGAAGGAAAAAAAAAAAAAAAAAAAAACTCACTCACTGTCGTCAGTCACTAATCGAGGGGTCGTTGGGGTCGGGGACGGGGACTCGTGCCTGCCGGCGAGGTTGGGGCGGAGCTGACTGGCTCGCTGACGGGCGGAGGTTAGGGCGGAGCCGACTGGCTCGCTGACGGGTCGTGGAGTCTGAGAGTCGAGACTCGAGAGGGGTCGAGGGAGGAGGGCTTGGGCGAGGGAAGGCTTGCGTGTGGTGGTGGTCGGTCGGTGGGCTTCAACTGCAGAAGTGCAGCGGCGTTCTCGGGGGGCAGGCAAGCCGAGAGAGAGAGAGAAAGAGGAGGGTCGATCTCGGGGGTCTTAGGGTTCTTTCTAAATTTGAAAAATAAAAACAACGTAAAAAAAAAATCAGTTTTTTTTTTTTTTGGGTTTCAGGCCTGAACCCGAACCCGAGTTCAACAAATTTTAAACCCGAACCCGACCCGACTCCTGTTGGGTTCAGGTCGGATTTAACCCAAATCCAACGGGTTTTCCCAAAAAATGGGTTTTCAGGTTGCGGGTTTTTCAGGTCAAATGTTCACCACTACTAGACTTTGCTTTGGTGCTCTCCTAGTGAGAAAGAAAGTGGGCCGCCTATTAGAGTGGTGGAATGAATGATTGAAGGAAAGAGTGTAGAAAGAAAGGGAGGAATATGCATTATGTAGGGGCATTTAGTAAATAATTATAGAGAAATAATAATGTGGAAAGTGAGTTACCAAGTAAACTAACTTAACTATCTTTGGGAAATTACACTTAGAAATGACATTCTAATACTCTAAAATGCAACCAAACAAATGAATGGAATAAAAATTTATTCATTTTCATTTTATTACATTACTCCCAATCAAACATCAAATGTGTTGTATGAGAGACTCCAATTATTGAAAGATGGGAAATTGGGCTGGAATTTGCTTTGGTATTGGGCAAACTTCATAACTATCACTATTTTTTCTAAGTGATGAATTATACCACCCAATCTATTAATTTGTACCAATTTTTTTGGTATACTAGTATAATGGCCAAAAATTGGACTCATACCCAATAGATAATAATTGTCCATTAATTAGTGGCCCAAATATCATGCATGCTTACAAAAGACAATCAATAAGCATATCAACCCATTGATAATTTGGGTTATATCCCATTTGCTAACTCAGAGAGAGGTTTATCCAATGCCACAACCTAACTCGAGCTCACGAAACAGCTCAACAATGCCTTTTAATCATGTGGCTAAAAGGATGATCTGGCAAAACACGTTAGATCAAGCCTCACGAGTTGAAGACTAGAATTGTCTTCGGCTTGCCCAAAAGAAACAATATTCTCTAGAATAAGAGGAAGATCACTTTGCTAACACCATCACCAAAGGCTGGGTAACGACACTCCAAGGGCCTACAAAATCCCATTCTTAGGCCACTTTACGGGGCATGGAATCATACTCCCTCTCAAGCTATAACTTTACTCTCACAGTCTCTCTAAACACAATTCATTGAATACTCGCATTCCGGTTACTTAAACTAGCCTCTCACCATCGTTCTAGGACAGAGATAGGTGGTACTATTTATTGTATTTTCTCTTATTATTTTTTAATCACATACTGACCTAACTGTTGGAGTCCCTTTGGTTGGCACCACCCTACTATCCCAAAGCTTTCTTGTTGACGGTGAGAACTCGTCAATGATATAAGGTTAGAAAACTCAAACTATATTACAAAAGATATCTTAGAAGAAGATGGAAAGAACTTGAAGGAGCAAATATGCAGAACTACAATGGAGCAAAAATCATATATTCCTTAATTGTCTGTGCGTACAAAGAATTTTCCAACCCCTTAACCTGAGGGGTCGAAGCCCATTTATAGATGGGCTCTGTTGGCCCCTGATACAAGGTGGTCCCCAGGGACAAGAACGTACGCAGGTGCATTGTCAAGGTAGTGGCGCAGGATGTCATGGTGTCAACTCTGACATATGGTCGAGGGTGCTCAGGTAGTGCCTCCACTCTTTGTACGAGTTCGTACCGCCACTACTTGTCAGACGCGGATGTCAGGGCCATGCCCCTGTCCTTCTCAAGGTTGTACACCCCGTACTCATATACGTACCTTGTACCTAATGGTCCTTTTTATATATCCGAGACACATCATTTCTCCAAGATTATTCCCATTTTGCTAAGTGTTGTTGATCTTGGGAATTCATCTCTACGGTATAGTGGGTTTCCTGTGGATGTTTAGCCATATAGCGGATGCCATGTCCTCATAGGTATGCGCTATACATATATAAACTGTTAATAATATAAGTTTTATTATTATGTAAGGGTAGTTTAGTCTTTTAGCCTCTCATTATTTTGGCTTTATATTTTGTTGCTCTTGTACTCTTATTTTTATCTCTTTTGACATAATGAAAACCTAGCCTCCCTTTTGATTCTCTCTAAAATCCCCTTTGTCTATTTTGCAAAATTATCATGGTATCAGAGCAATGTTCTTGAGTACTCTCAATTTGGTTGCGCTAGGATTATAATCTCGATGATCGAAATTCGATTGTTCGTCATGGCTGGCGCAAAAGATGATTCGCTTCAGTCCATCAATGTGCAATTGAATGGGCAGAATTATTCGTATTGGCATTATGTTATGAAAAATTTTCTGAAAGGGAAATGTATATGGGGTTATGTTTCTGGAACTTCCACGAAACCGAAGAACGATAAGGATGAGAGCTTTGCAGAACAGTTGGATCTTTGGGATGCCAACAATTCGAAAATCATCACTTGGATCAACAACTCGGTTCAACAATCAATCTGTATCCAATTGGCGAAATATGAGACGATGAAGGAAGTTTGGGAGCACTTGGAAAGGCTGTATACACAGTCTAATTTCGCAAAGCAGTATCAGTTGGAGATTGACATTCGGGCCCTTCAACAGAATAGCATGAACGTTTAGGAATTTTATTCTGCTATGTCTAATCTGTGGGATCAGCTTGCTTTGACTGAATCAGCGGAGTTACGGGCATTTTCCCCTTACATTGCTCGGAGAGACGCACCACGTCTGGTTCAGTTTTTGATGGCTCTTCGAGATGAGTTTGAAGGTCTTCGTGGAACAATCCTGCATCGCAGTCCTCTTCTGTCGGTTGATTCGGTGGTTAATGAGTTGTTAGCAGAAGAGATTCACTTGAAGTCTCGTGTTGATAAGGGGGGGGGGGGTGGCGGAAAAGGGGATTCTTCCTTCTCCGAATCCCTCTGTCTTTGCAGTTCCTCATCGGCCAGCCTCCAAAAATCAACACAAGACTCAAGCCAAGGTTGGCTATGACGAATGCAGTTTTTGCAAGCAAAAGGGACACTGGAAGGCTCAATGTCCCAAACTGTTGAACAGGGCGCAATCACCGAATCAGTCTCCTCACTGGAAATCTGGCAACCAACCTCATCGACCTCTTCACTCTATGTCTTCGAACATGGCAGCTATTGTTCCACCTGCAGATTCTGGAACCACTCCTACTACCTTTATTGCTACTCTCACAGAGCAGTTTTAGAAGTTCATTGCCTCGCAGCCACATGCCATGTCAGCCTCCTCACACATAGGTTTGCCTTCTAGTAGTACACCAGGTATATCTTCCTCTATATGGGTCCTTGATTCTGGAGCTTCACATCATATGTCACCTAATTCCAATTCCTTCTTGTCCATTAAATCAGCACCCTCTGTATCTGTCATGACCGCTGATGGCACTCCCATGCCATTAGCAGGGATTGGCTCGATTTGCACTCCAAAAATGCCATTCTCTGATGTATATCATATTCCAAATCTTACTTTGAATCTTGTCTCTGTTTGTCAATTATGTGACTCTAGTTTCTCAGTTATTTTCTTTAATTCTTGTTGTTATGTGCAGGATCCTTATTCCAAGAAGCTGATTGGGACAGGCCGTAGACAGGGGGGGCTTTACATTTTAGATGAGCTGAGAGTTCCTGATGTTGCAGCTTCTAGTATCGATTTGTCTTCATTTCGTTTAAGTTCGTCTTCTTCTAGTTTTTATTTATGGCAATCTCGTCTTGGACATGTATCTGGTTCATGTTTAAAGTACTTAGCTTCCACAGGAGCATTAGGAAAGTTACAAACCCATGATATATCAGATTGTTGTGGTTGCAAATTGGCAAAATTTTCTGCTTTACCTTTTTATAAGAGTGTTTATGTTTCTCTTGCACCTTTTGATTTGATTCACTCTGATGTGTGGGGGCCATCACCCATTCTAACAAAAGGTGGATCACGTTGCTATGTCTCTTTTATTGATGACTATACTCGTTTTTGTTGGGTCTATCTTATGAAACATCATTCTGATTTCCTTGCGATTTATCATATGTTTCGTGCTTTTGTTAAAACTCAACATAATGCTATTATCAAATGTTTTCGATGTGATCTGGGTGGTGAATATACCTCCAATCGTTTCTCTGAATTGCTTGCTTTAGATGGTACCTTACATCAAACCTCTTGTACCGATACACCAGAGCAAAATGGGGTTGCCGAAAGAAAACACACACATTGGTGAAACTGCTCGTTCTCTCTTATTGTATGCTTATGTTCCTAGTGAGTTCTGGGGGGAAGCCATTCTGACTGCAGTTCATTCAATCAATAGAATTCTGTCATCTGTCACTTCAGGTCTGTCTCCCTTTGAAAAACTTTATGGTCACGCTCCTGATTATTCTTCATTTAGAGTCTTTGGTTCCACATGTTTTGTTCTCCGTCCTCATGTTGAACGTAGTAAGCTTACTTCTCGTTCCGCTCTTAGTGTATTTCTTGGTTATGGTGAAGGTCAAAAAGGATATTGATGTTATGATCCTGTTAGTCAAAAACTCTATGTTTCTCATCATGTTGTGTTTCTTGAGCATATACCTTTCTACTCTATTCCATCGGACACCCCCAATCTACACAAATCTGATCTCACTCGTATTGATCCATTTGATTCTTGTACTATTGATACTCTTAACTCTGCAGATGTTGGTTCTCAGCCTGTCGAAGTCCCTTCTGTCCCTACTACTGCCCAAGATGCTTCTGAGATTATGGATCCTGCTCTTCCTCCTCGCTACCCTCAAAGAATTCGTAAGTCCACACAGTTACCTGATTTTGTCTACTCCACTTATTCTAATTCTTTCTTTTCTTTTTTGACTTCTATTCACCAACTCTCTGAGCCCTCTTCCTATAAAGAGGCTATTCTTGACCCTCTTTGGCAGCAGGCAATGGCTGAAGAACTCTCTGCGTTGTACAAGACATGTACTTGGGATATTGTTCCTCTTCCTATGGGGAAGCGTGCTATTGGTTCCCGTTGGGTTTACAAGATCAAGACTAAGTCTGATGGGTCAGTAGAACGGTACAAAGCTCGTTTGGTTGCTAAAGGCTTTGCTCAGGAGTATGGGATGGATTATGAGGAAACTTTCGCTCCAGTTTCTAAACATACCACTATTCGTACTCTCATTGCTGTTGCGTTTGCTCGACAATGGTCCATTTCTCAAATGGACGTTAAAAACGCCTTCTTGAACGGGCTCTTCAAGAAGAAGTTTACATGGTTCCTCCACCAGGTGTTCCTCATAATTCAGGAGAAGTTTGCAGATTGAAGAAGGCTCTTTATGGGCTTAAACAAGCTCCCCGAGCCTGGTTTGAAAAATTTTCCATCGTGATTACTTCTCTCGGCTTCCACCCCAGTGCACATGATTCATCTCTCTTTGTTAGGTGTACTTCTTCTGGCCGCACTTTACTCTCTTTATATGTTGATGATATGATTATCACCGGTGATGATGCAAATGGGATAACGAAGTTGAAAACGCACTTGACTCGTGAATTTGAGATGACAGATTTGGGTTCCCTATGGTACTTTTTAGGGATAGAAGTATCTTACTCTCCTCGTGGCTATCTTCTTTCTCAATCTAAGTACATTGCTGATATTCTCGATCAGGCTCGTCTCTCTGATGCTCGCACTGTTGATACCCCTCTTGAGCTTAATGCCAGGTATTCTTCATCTGATGGTGTTGCCTTGTCAGATCCCTCTCTATATCGCACTCTAGTTGGTAGCTTAGTGTACCTTACTATCACCAGGCCAGACATCGCTTATGCAGTTCACATTGTCAGTCAGTTTGTTGCATCTCCCACTACCGTTCATTGGGCAACTGTGCTTCGTATTCTTCGATATCTTCGGGGAACTAAATTTCAGAGTCTGCTTTTTCCATCTACGTCAACTTTAGAGTTCCGTGCCTACTCAGATGCAAATTGGGGTGGTGATTGTACTGATCGCAAATCTATCACTGGTTTTTGTATATTTTTGGGAGATTCTCTTATTTCTTGGAAGAGTAAAAAACAGATTGTTGTCTCTCGATCGTCTACAGAAGCAGAATATCGTGCCATGGCCTCCACTACCGCTAAAATTGTTTGGTTGCGTTGGTTACTTGCTGATATGGGTGTTATTCTCTCAGATCCCACTCTGATGCATTGTGACAATGTTAGTGCTATTCAGATTACTCGCAACTCCGTTCTTCATGAGCGCACGAAACATATTGAGATAGATTGTCATCTTACTCGTCACCACTATCAGAATGGGACCATCACTTTACCATTTGTCACTTCCGCTATGCAGATTTCCGACTTGTTTACGAAGGCTCATACTATTTCTTGTTTTCGTTTCTTAGTTAGAAAACTCTCGATGCTTCCCGCAAATGCATCGTGAGTTTGAGGGGAGATGTTAATAATATAAGTTTTATTATTATGTAAGGGTAGTTTAGTCTTTTAGCCTCTCATTATTTTGTTGCTCTTGTACTCTTATTTTTATCTCTTTTAACATAATAAAAACCTAGCCTCCCTTTTGATTCTCTCTAAAATCCCCTTTGTCTATTTTGCAAAATTATCATAAACGAACCACCATATCCACTTCGTGAGTAATAAACATGCCATGTGAGGGGTTAGTAACACTGGAGATGCACATGTGTACAAGCCAATGTTAGATTAGTTTATACAGGATCTTTATTTATTTTCATGTATATCTAATATTAAACAAATTAATACGAGATAGCCTAAAACATGTTTCTAAAATTGAATTCAAAGAGAAACAAAGAATAGAATACTTACAGTATACGCAGCGGAATAAAAGAGTCATTCCTTCAGTTTCTCTAACTCTTGTATCCTCTTTGTCGCAGAGTATTATCAAGAAACTGAACCGATCTTCTATTTTCTTCACAATCTTCCAATGTATCCTTAGAACCACCTAGAGTAGTGTGGGCAATTCTCAACACATAAGATAAATATATAGAGAAGAAGAGAAAATAACAAAGAGGCTTAGAAAATGACTTGTGTTTAGAGATAATCTAAAACTATCAAAAAACCAGTGATTAAACTTATGTTTTGACTTCTCTCTAAGCACTCCTTTTATAGACTCAATTAGGCCATTTAATTTAATTAAAAAATCAATAAAATAATAGTCATTTTGAAGCCCTAGGTCGAAATTATCATGGGCTATAGGCCCGTGAAATTTCCCATTTGATTATAAGCCCATTGGACTTAAAATCAATGCTTGTATTATTTTCTATCGATTTAATTAATTAAATAATTATTTAAATCCTTTATCATATTAATTATTTATAATTTGAACCTTGATTTAAATTTATTTATTAATTTAGATATCAATTTATCTTAATTAATAAATCTGCCATAATTTCTCTTTTCTTCTCAAAATTACACAATTCTATGAAACTATCCAAAATTGACCTGGTCAACTTTGATAATTCTAATTGATAATTAAATCAATTAATTGAGACTATCTAGATGATTTTATCTAAAGTACAATGGGGACCATGGGCCTATGAAATCAAGCTCCAATAAGTTATCATAAATCTAACAAATAAATTTACTAACTTATTAATTCATCGTGACTCCACTATAGACTCGAAATTGCACTCTTGAATTCATAGAACGCTCTATAACAAATATAGATATCCTATTAATTATCCATTGTTACAACCATAATTGTCACTCAATCCTCTATAGACGATCTACAATGAGATAGGACTAAAATACCGTTTTACCCCTCATTGTATTTTATCCTTAAAACACTTAGTTCCTTGTAAATGATATTTCAGTAAACTAATTTAATTGCTGAAATGAGATCTCTATCATTTAACACCTTGAACCAAACTAAAAGGACACCATTGTTTCACTACTTCATCAGAAGCTATAGATGTTCATATCTATGATTAACACTCCCACTCAATTATACTACCGAGTTCCCAAGATGTAAGTATGGGCTAGTCCGTAGGGTAAGCTGGTAACGAACAAGTCAAAGAACTCAAATAATACAATCAGTTAGAATACTAACTACTCAGAATTGGGATTGAATTGACCTATGGTCAATTATATGATATGACTAGAATAGATAATAACGGTATGTTTACTTATCTTATCAACTGTCAATATCGGTCCAGTCCGATGTAACAAATACATCCGATCTTATCTACTTTGCTAATGTTCTGGAAAGAACATAACACTGTAATGTGTAAGTAGATCATATCGTAGATTGGCAAGTCAGTGTAAATCCTGTGCACTGACTAATCTTAGGACTAACTTATTTTGAACATATAATCATATTTATATTCCACTGTGATTACGTCACTATAAATAAGATTAGCTATGTTGACCCTCGTTTTGGTCAACGACACGGAGTCTAGAAAACGACAGAAAAATAATATAGAGCTTGATAAAATGATCTAATGGAAAATAAAGAACACAGAGAATTATAGTGGTTCGGCCCCAGTGATTGGTAATAACCTACGTCCACTTGATACTATTATTAGTATTGAGCTCCAAAGGCGTGATCAAAGAACTAGGGTTCCTGAGTTTCACAGACCTTAGAAGAAGAAAACAATACAAACGATGGATAATAGTAATACAATTCTGAAAAAGAGAAAAAGATCTCTCCCCTCTTTGAGCTATTTCTTGTGTATTTATAGGCTCAAGAAAGGTTACATGAATCGAATGATAATATCTTTCCTTAATAAACGGATCCTCAGGTCATAATGAAGAGATATTCTCAGATATCATTATAACTGTACAGATCTTTACATAAATGCACGGAGTATACGACCAGTCTGGTCGTATATAAAACTTGAACGTTGCATGCAGAAATATTCCTGGTCGATAGGCGAGCAATATCTCTGCCACGTGTTCGGCCACGTGTCAAAAATTCTTACCATGTCATCAACAGCTATTTTTTGGATAAACATTTGCCCCCCAAGTTTACTTATTGCGACCAGCAATAAGTAAACTTAGAGAACTAACTTTTCGTATGTCCCACGAAATCTGTCAGAGTCTCTCGTGCGTTCTTGAAAACTGTGACCTAATCACGTCCAATAATGCCTTTTCAGTTTCCAAGTAACCTTTCCGACGGCTGTTACACTCCCCCATGCCTTGAAAAAGGTAACTCATGATTACCCATTTTCAACACATCTCAGCTTCTATAAATAATCCTCACATTTTTTTTTAACTCTTTACATGCCATCTCTTTGCCAAGAACACTCAAGAACTCTATTTCAGAGCCTGGAACTTCAAAGGTCTTCAGTCGCTTTGCTAAGGGTCCTTCGCTTGCAAGCTCAAAGCCATTCCTTTTCAGAATCTCCAATCTTTACCCAGGTAAGTTTCTTCATCTTTTAAACCCTCTAAGATGCCATGCATACTGCTTCTGAGTTCTGAAACTTTTTACGTTCTTGGGTGAAATTTCATGAGGATATTGTGTATACCATTTGATGCTTGATAGGGTAGTGTAATTTTGCTCTGGAAGAGTTAGGAATCAGTTTGATAGTCAGGATCATGGGTTTAGGGCGTAAAATCGAAGTAAAAATTCGATTTTTAGGCTAGCTGAAAAACTGGGTTTTCCCTGCCCCTTTGGAGTTGAAAAAGCTTTTTCCAAAAAAACTTTTTTACTTTCACTTTTTGATCCGTTTTTCAAACTGTTCGCATAAAACTTAGTGTTTCGGTTAAAATGCTACTGGTCGTAGATGCGACCAACGTTATTCCAACTTTCAACATAAGCTCCCAGGCTGTGCGTCTTATCTCCTCCTTTGTCTGTTTGCATTTTACATGCAAGACCCATGGGGAGGAGAAAGACCCATCGATGACGATCTGCTAGCTCAACTGCTCGAGGACGAAGAACAATCCTCGTCGCTGATACCCGGAATTCCATTTTCTCATACCAATCCAAACACTTCCCCAATCTTGACCCGAAATATGGCTCGCACCAAAACCAAGGCCCAGAAAAGGAAAACCTCCGACCCTTCTCATCAGCCTGTTGCTTCGGCTGATGCTCCCTCGACCAGTGGTCGAGATGAAAATGCTCCCGACCCCAACATCCAAAGACATGCCTGCCCTCGACACGCCATTCAGCCGGATGTTGAGTGGTATGTAGTTTCTGAAAGCAGGGTGACGATCAGAATGATCGCCAACTACTTAAGGAAATACGGTCTCCCAAGGGTGACCTTAGTCAGACCCAAACCAAACCAAAGGGCGAATCTTCCTGGAGGCGCCTTCAGCGCCTGGTCGAGGTTTCATATCGAGGCAGGGGCTACCTTGCCTCTTCACTCATTTTTTCAGGAGGTGGCCAATTATTTTGGAGTTGCCCTCTTTCAAATAACCCCAAACAAATATAGGATGCTTGCTGCACTCTTTATCCTGTACAGCCAAAAGAAATGGCCCGTGCCATCGCCTCATGAGGTCAACTACCTGTTCGACCTCAAATCTAACCCCAACCAAGAAGGCACGGGGTTCTTTCACTTCTGTTATCAGGAGACCGGGCGCACCTTCCTGACTGACATAACTCACATCTCAAACGTGGGGAAGTACTACCAAGAGTACTTCCTTACGGCTGACATGGTCGCGGACAACCTGGCTTTCGCTCGTGGAGGTAAAACTTTCGTATCACTGGCTGACTTCTTCACTTAGTGTTCCCCTCCATATTTTCTTAAATTGTTAATGTTTTCCAGGCCCATGGCTGTGACCAAACCCAACTCCGGATATGGAGTTGAGATCTGCGCTCCTCGCCAGCATGCCTGATGCAGAAAAGAGTGTTAAGCATTTGGTTACAAAGGCTAACCTTAGGTTGGTTGGCCTCTGGGCTCCTCAATTGGACACGAGGGCGCCTTCAGAAGGGAGTGCCTTTGCCGAGGAGGAACCCGAGCAGCAACCTTCAGCGTCACCTCCACGGAGGAGACCGACTGGGGTCACGATCAGGGAACCTACTGGCACTCCTCCAGTAAAGAGGCCCTCAGCCCCCTTGGGGAAAGGAAAGAAGAAGGCCACTGAGCCTGTCGAACTCTCTGACGACTCGTCGGATGACAATGGTATAGTTATTTCGCTTTTAGATAATTTGCCAATTCCCTGTCATCTATTTAACGGGGATGGCAATTTTAAATATGCTCCACACTTAGGCCCAGACTTCTTCATGTCAAAGAATGAGTATAAGACTAGTAGAGTCAGTAGTGTAGCGACCAGTAATAATAGCTCGGGTATTTGACTTTGCAATCCTTTTTTGCTTCTTTTTCTGATGTAATGTACTTAGTCATTCATGCTATCTCACTGTCCGAATTTGTTCTTGCTTTTCAAACATGGACTCCGCCAATGTGTTCGACCTCTACAACACTCCAAAGGCTGCTGCGGCTCCCCTAAGCAAGAAGGAAATCAACAAGAGGCACCATGGGGAGAGCAGCAAAATGCCCCAGGCGAAGAAGGCCCAGAACACAGGCCCTTTCGGAGGATGGGCCCTCTGCCACCACGACTCCACCTTCTCCCCACGAGCAGCAGACCCCTTCTGCTCCGGTCGGATCGACTCCTCCTTCGGCACCTACCAACCAACCTCAGCAGGTTGAGCCTCCTTCAACCGGGAACGAGATGGTTGGTCGCGCCTTCAAGCTGATTAAGGAGAGGGTCACCAAGATCGCAAAGCACGAATGCTGCCGAGAGGCAATGGCTAAAAATTAGAGTTATTTTACCACACTTTTTAAGCTAAAAATGATTTAGTTCTTAAGTTTTTAATTAAATTATTAAGTTTTAATTACTTTTTGAATTTATTAGCTTTATTTTAATTTTATAGATTTTTTTATGTTTTTATAGATATTTTATTATAATATGTTGTACTTTAATTATTTGAAATTTGTGTTGATAGATTATAAGTTAAAAATGTGATTTTATTGAACTTAATTCCCAAAGTAAATTAAATTTCAATTAGTATTTTCTTGGACTTAATTTGAGTTATTTTATAATTGAAAATATTTGATTCTAATTTATTATTTACTTATTTTGTAGGGAGTAAGTTGTATTTTTTTGGCTTTGAAAAGAAATGAAAGAATGACAAATTTGAAAGAAAATTGCATGAAAAGTGATATTTGTCAACATATGCCCAGGCCCAAGCTAGGCCCACGCCTGCCACCAGCCCAGGCCCGCTGCTACAGTACCGCTCCTCCTCAGCCTTCAGCATTCCCTCCCCAACGCCAGCTTCAGCCCAAGTCAAATGCCACTTTCTTCCAACGCCTATGCTTCAGCTTCAGCATATCCTTCCAACGCCAGCTGTCAACGTTTCAACTCCCCAGCAATTCCCAGCACCAATTCACGTTCGGCCCAGCTCCTTATGCAGGTCACGGCCCAAGATTTCTCACCAGCTTTCAGCCCAAAACGTGGGCCTTCAGCCTCTTCTCTCCCAAGGCCCGTTGCCTCCCTGCCAGCTCTCTCCACCGTGGGCCTCCCATAGCATTCCGCCAGCCCAGTCCCATTCTGAAGCTGCCTCTTCCCAGCTTGCATATATGCCGAACCACTCCAACATTTGGCCCAATCTAGCCTAGACCAAGCACCAAAGAACCACCAAAAAGACCCAAAAAAAATCACATTTTCATTCCCAATATTTTTCACTCAAATATCAATTCACTTTTCCCTATTTTTCTTACCTAAATAAACATTCCTAATTTATTTTTTACCCTAGCTTTTCACTAATATTTTACCCAACCAAACATTTCATCTTTCCAAAACTCTTACACTTACTCTATTTATCCTACCACTTCCCAACACAATTAAATTAATCAATTTATTTATTTTAATTTGATTAATTTAATCTCCACATTTTGCCTATAAATAGAGTATTGTAAGACCATTAAGGGAGCTCTTCTTCTTCATTTTTTTTCAACATCTTCTACACATTTTTCTCTCTTCTTTTCACTAGTTTCTCTCTACCATTTTCATCTTTTGAAGAGCATGTCAAGTATGTTATTTTGTAATTTTTATCTAGTTATGAGCTTCTAATCTTTTTCAAAGGTTATTAAGATGATGATGAAGCAAAATGTAACTAGATAGTATTTTTTGTTGTATGTTGATTTCCCATTTGTACAACATTGTTTATGGATTTTTCTATCAAAGATATGCATTTTTCATCTATTATTGATTGTTAAAGCATATTACACTTAGTTCTTCATTATGCAAAAATATGATATTCTTTGATTAAATGTTTTTCATTAAATTGTTCACATCTAATTCTTAGAGCATAAGTATCATATTTTGCCTAAACATAATCTCTTTGATTTTTTGTAGTTTCATTAGGTTGTAACACAACTAATGCTTAGAAATTATATCTTATATAAGTGAAGAAAAATCCTACATTTTTGAAAGAGTAACTTGTGCTTGAATAGAAAATATATTTTGAAAAAGTATAGTGTGATTTATTTCAACTATATCTAAACTTGGGAATCAATATACTTTAAATACTATTGAACTTGCATTTTGTGGATTCTAACATCTTAATAATCTTATTTTACTTATCTTATTTGAAAACCATTTGTCTATTTAATCTTAAATCTTTTTATTACTTGTCTTTTATTTTTCTAAAACAAAATCTCATCAAATATTTGGAACTAGGTTAGAATATTATTGCTTTGTTTGAAATAGTTTCTTTTGATGTTAGTCAACTCCCATGGGTTCGACCTCGTACTTACATGAACATTATATTCCGAAACGAATCGTGCACTTGCGAGTTTAAATTTTAAAACACCCTCTTTAGGGATCAACATTCATGCTATCTCACTGTCCGAATTTGTTCTTGCTTTACAAACATGGACTCCGCCAATGTGTTCGACCTCTACAACACTTCAGAGGCTGCTGCAGATCCCCTAAGCAAGAAGGAAATCAACAAGAGGCACCATGGGGAGAGCAGCAAAATGCCCCAGGCGAAGAAGGCCCAGAACACAGGCCCTTTCGGAGGATGGGCCCTCTGCCACCACGACTCCACCTTCTCCCCACGAGCAGCAGACCCCTTCTGCTCCGGTCGGATCGACTCCTCCTTCGGCACTGTTGACGCCGTTTTTCGTCAACAGATAAAAGAATAGAGCACGTAAACAATTTAAGACAATGGCCAAAAATAAACAAACGAATCAAACACGGTTTTTTACGTGGTTCAGCAGTTAAATCTGCCTAGTCCACGAGTCTCTGTTATTAATCTCAAGATTATCTCTAAACAATTCTTTAGCAAGAATTCTCCAGAGTTTTCTCTCAAGAATTAAGATTTCGGTCCTTTACAATGGTGCATGCCTTCTCTATTTATAGAGAAGGATGCAGAATACTATCCCACATATTTTGGGTAGTTACTCTTTTGTGAATACAAATAAATGGCTTTAAATGCCAATAATCAGATATTAAAGGAAACGTCCCCCAAAGATCAGGGGGCGTATAACTGTATTAAATAATATCCCACAATTCTTGGGGATTTACATCAACTAATGAGGACTACATCTCATAGTTATTACACTTATTGATACTCAAGGTGGTTATGGCTTATCTTCAAGTCTCCAGCATTTCTGGTCTCATGTCATTGTGCAAGCCACTGACATCTCCCGAGCTAACATTTCTTTCGAGATGGGATGTCGAGCTCAAGAACCATGCTCCGAAGTTCCTGAAGATGAAGGTGTTCTCGGAGCTACCTTTCGAGATCGAGGTCATTTCGAGATCACCGCATTCGAAATCATACATCATACTTTGCAGGCTCGACTTACAACCCTAGATCACTAATCCTCACGAGACCATTTGTTGCGAACTCAGCTTTCGAGGTCATATTTACTATGGCTCGAAATCTGGGTATAACATTTTGCCCCCTCAAAAGTATTTGTTCGAATCCTAAGAGAAGGAAACTTTTGAACTACTCTTTTCGGGAACCATACCGTCACACTCTTGAAAATGGACACGTGCCAGATGGGTATTGCTCACTTTAGGTACTTGAGTACCTTGGGAACACGCCCACGATCGTTCGTCTGACAACTTTTCGGCACCATCATGTCACCGATTCCCATCCATTCGATCTGTTGAGGAATTTAATCAACGCTCCTGATTAGTTTAGTTTTCCCACCTATATATACAAGACTCCCTCTTCGTCTTCTTCACGTTTGTTCATCACAAGCCAAAAAAAAGAAAAACACCCCCCCTAAACTTCTTTCCACAGTTTATCCTCATTGCATGTTTTCTAGGCCGAAAAAACAAAAGAATCCTGGTTTGTACGAGTCAGTGAGTTCTTTCTTGCAACCTCTTCTCCACTCGACGATTTCGCTGCAATCACCATCACTGTGTAAGTACGCCATTTTTGTTGTTCTTTTTATGCTGTGTTTGCTGTGCATGTTCTTAGCATGATGCGATAGGAGGTTTTGAACCGATAGGTTTTTAGGATTTCTGGACTTCCACTCTGGATGTTCGTCTCTGGTTTATACCCAGTTTCGACGTTTGAATGTGGTTCCCGTTTTCTGGGTTTTGAAATTCTTAGGCAGCGTTTCTTGTACATTAAGCTTTCGGATAAAAACATGGGTTTTGACAAATACACGAAACCCAAAAACGCTTTTCTTGGCTAACCGCCACTCTCCTTTCCCTTGAATTTCGGGACTTTAAAAAAAAAATCATCCACGCTCCTTTTCCTTTCCTGTGGAACACACGCTCTGACTCTTTAGTAAGGGTCTAAATATTTAGTTTCTTGTCCTTAGATCTTCGAGCTCATCCATCGAGCTCGTGATTCTTGCATGCATGGCCCTCACCATTTTTTCTTTCTCGTTAGATGTCACAGAATCCGGAAAGACGGTGGGGGTCATTACGAGCAATTCCTTACGAGCCCAAATCTCCGAGCCCGGAATCGATCTTTGCCCGGAACCAGCGTCGTATTAAAGAATACGAGATCGCACGCGAGCAAGAAGACATTCGAGCCCACTATCGTCGCCAGATTAACGAGGTCATCGAAAAGAAGAGAAGGGTTCTTCAGGAAGCCATCTATCCGGAGCCTAACCCCGGACCTAGGCCAGTCCCCCTCGACCCCGCATTAAAGGTCACGGTAGCATACCCCCCGGGGGAACTTCAGTTTTCCTTAATGGCGGAGCCTTCGTCTTCGCAGCCTAGGAGGGAGATGTTTGAAGCCGAACTCTACCAGAGCTCGGTTACCACCTCCGACCAGATAACTGACATCCTGGCCATCCATGGCCTTAGCTCGTTGGACACACTGAAGTGTCGAGCTCCGACAAAGCATGAACGGAGCTGTTTCGCTCCTGGGGGCCGCGATTCCAGTGTGAAATACGCGGCCTGGAGCCAGGAACATATAAGGGCAGGAGCTTTGCTGCCCCTGAAGTCCTTTTTCAGAGACTTCATCGATTTCGTTGGGTTGGCTCCATTCCAACTCAACACCAACTCATACAGGGTGCTGTCTGCCCTGAGGTCCTTATTCCACGAGCTGGGGTGGATAGGACCTTCACCCCAAGAGATTTTATATCTCTTTTGTTTGAAGAGTAATCCCTCCCGAGCTCGGGGAGGAGACGGTTTCTACTATCTTTCGAGCTACCCCAAAGAGACGAAGATCTTTGAAGATCTTCCGAACCACCCCCCTGACTTCAAAAAGGCTTTTTTCTGGACAGACGGTCTGTTCCCGTCTCGACATCGCTCGTTTAGGCGGATTCGTAAGTATTCTCGTTACTTTCTATTTTTGAGCTCGAATTTTTAGCCCTTGAATCCATGTTTAGTTGAAGTGTATCTCGCCTTTCAGCTAACTTTCAGCGTCCCACCCCTGACGAGACAATGAAGGAGCACAGAGAGAGCCTGCTCCGACTCCCTTACGGCAGGAGGTCTCTCTCATTTCTGTTACATGAGGACAAGCTGCGAGCTTGTGGGTTGTTGGGACAGGGCCAGTCAACCTCTGACTGGTCCAGTAAAAAATATGAACGCTGGGAGGAAGTGCCTCTGCCCACAGGCATCCTTCCTCCGAGGAGAGAAAGGAAAGCATCTCTCCCAATTCGCTCGAGAAGTCCGCGGTCGGGAAATGAGGCCAATGACGAAGCCTCGAGCTCGGACTCCGGAGGAGGTAAAACCCTTCCTACTTCGCGAATGTGGTCCCCCACTCTGTTAAAACACAGGCCCAATAGACTAGTCTCGTGCCCACAGGATAGATACCACTTCTACATATGGAGTTGGGTAGATGACTGCGTCCATAGGTTTGATAGTGGGCTCGGGAAATATGATACCATGTACACCACGGACGAGGTGTGGAATGGGATAGCGGTGCAGTATGGGACCAATGTCTATAGGGACCTCTCGAGGTTGTCACCAACTTATAGGGAAGGCACTCCCCCCGCCTCTTCTGAAGACGGGGGAATTTCATGGTCCCCAAGCTCGAGCTCGGGGAAGAGTCCCAGTTAGGTTTTTTTCTTTGACTTGTTTACATCTTTTCCCAAAGTTATTATCATTGTTTAACTCATTGTCATTATGTAGGTGCCATGAATCCCGACCTCGACGCCGTGCTCTTTAGTGATGGGGGAGCTAGCGCCCAGAAGAGCAAACGCCCGAGGATACCAAAGAGGCCCGACCGACAGTCCAAGGTGTCTAAACGTCACGAGACGACTCCCACGGCCCAGATCACTGCGGACACCTCCAAGGAGCCGACTGCCCAGGTCGATGGGTCAGGCTCCACTGCATCCATCTCGCAGCTTCCCACCGAGACCCGGTTAATAGTTGCTCGGCCTCCGAAGAAACCTTCTACCTCAACGGTTCAGCTGCCAACGGCCCGAACTCATACTGAGGAATATGTACTTGATGGCGCCGCTGGGGCAGAAGGGGCGCTTCTCAGCTCGGACGTCCTTTCTCGGGTGGGTCAGAGCTTTTCTGGCTTTGGTGCCGACCACTGGGACCTCGTGCGCAAGGCCTCGGACTGCAATACTCTTTATGATAAGAGTATCGAACTCTCCGCCGCGGTAGCCTTCCCAATTCTGTTTAGAGTATTTATGTCTTAGAGTATTTATGTCTCAGAGTATTTATGTCTCTGATTATAATTCTGATTCATTCTTTGTGTTTCAGGCCCTTGTTGTTTCAGCGCAACTTAACTACAAGCTGACCAACGAGGTGCAAACGAGCTTAAATCTGGCTCAAAAGTCGAAGGATCTCGAGCTGAAGATGATTGACGAGCTCAAAGACTCGAAGTCTGAAATTGAAAGATTGAAGACCCGTCTCGAGGAGCTTGAAAAGTCAAACGCTGAGCTCGAGAAGGCCAAGGATACTCCTCTTCCTTAAATCCGATCTCGGAGAGATCAGTTATCGGGGCTGCGTCCCCTCATTCTTGTAACTATTTAAATTTGTGCCCACGGGGCTGACACAATTTCGTTAACTTTTTCTATTATATGCTTTATATTTCTTGGCTCGAAATATTTTGCATTTTTCTTGCATTGATGAGTTATGTTTATTCAATTCATACAAACATAGTTTAGATTTAGGCTCGAAATTCGATGCATTCATGCATAGTTTATTCGAATTATCCGCTTCCAACCTCGTTATTTATCAAGGTCGGACATTACTTTAACCATGAACTGAAAAGTACTTATATGGCATGTAATATGAATGATTTGGTTATATCTTTTCGTCACTTTTCCTCGTCCTCAGTATCTTGGCTCCGAGGTTATGAGTTCGAAACTATTTTTCTAAGATATTCCAGCCTCGATTTCAACATATTTCGCAATAGGTTTAGGCTCCCATTTATCATTGATCGATAATTTGGCTGGTTTGTTCCAAATCTGTTGTTTGCACATCTGGTTAACTCCAAATATTTAGGTTTTTTGATGGTTCGGTTATGTCCGAACTATCTAAGCTCGCGTATTTGGTCATGTCCAAATACTTTATGTTTTTGATGGTTCGGTTAAGTCCGAATTATCTAAGATCGCGTACTTGGTTATGTCCAAATACTTTATACGTTTCTGATAACTCGGTTATGTCCGAACTATCTAAGATCGCGTACTTGGTTATGTCCAAATACTTTGTACGTTTTTGATAACTCGGTTAAGTCCGAATTATCTGTGCTCGCGTATTTGGTCATGTCCAAATACTTTATGTTTTTGATGGTTCGGTTACGTCCGAACTATCTAAGATCGCGTACTTGGTTATGTCCAAATACTTTATATTTTATTTATTACTTTTTATTTTTTAAGCTGGTGGTATGTATGCCAATGATGCCCCCTTAATATCCTATGAGTATGACCATAGGTTATTAACTTAAGAGAGATTGCAAAAATAAAAAAAATAAATTACATACGGAACAAAGTAGACATGTCATTCAAAAATAAAGAAACATAGATAGAAAATCATGGTTACAGGCAACACTTTTCCTATACTATTGATAATAAGGTCTAAGGTGTTCGCCATTCCATGCTCGTGGTATCAGGCTCCCATCTAATCTTGCCAGTTTGTATACGCCAGGTCGGATGACTGATTCTATCTGGTACGGTCCTTCCCAGTTCGGCCCGAGTACTCCAGCCGATTGATCTCGGGTTGCTAAGAATACGCGTCTCAATATCAGATCTCCCACTCCGAACTTTCGATCTCGAACCCTTTTATTGAAATATCTTGTGGTTCGTTGCTGGTAAGCAGCATTTCTTAGCTGGGCCTCTTCCCTTTTTTCTTCGATCAAGTCTAGGGTTTCTTCGAGCTGAGCGTGGTTTGAATCTTGATTGTAAATCTGAGTTCGAATCGTTGGAATTTCGACCTCAATGGGCAACATTGCCTCGCAGCCGTATGCTAGAGAAAATGGGGTATGTCCAGTTGATGTCCGAGCTGTAGTTCTATATCCCCAAAGGACTTGAGGTAACTCCTCAGGCCATCGTCCCTTTGCTTCTTCCAACTTTTTCTTCAAAGAACTTTTGAGAGTTTTATTAACGGCTTCGACCTGACCATTCGCGTGAGGGTGAGCCACTGACGAAAAGCTCTTTATTATACCGTTCTTGTTACAAAAGTTAGTAAATAAGTCGCAATCAAAATGGGTTCCGTTGTCAGACACAATCTTTCTTGGCACTCCATATCGGCACACGATGTTCTTTATCATGAAATCTAGGATCTTCTTCGAAGTTATGGTCGCCAATGGTTCAGCCTCCGTCCATTTTGTGAAGTAATCAACCGCGACCACAGCATACTTTACTCCTCCTTTGCCAGTCGGGAGCGAGCCTATGAGGTCGATCCCCCACACTGCAAAAGGCCATGGGGATGTCAACATGGTCAGTTCGGAAGGTGGAGCTCGGGGTATCGTGGCGAATCTCTGGCATTTGTCGCACTTTTTCACGTACTCGAAAGAGTCTGTTTTAATGGTTGGCCAGAAATATCCTTGGCGTATTATCTTCTTGGATAGGCTATGCCCCCCGGTATGATCTCCGCAGAACCCTTCATGAATTTCTTCAATAATCTTCTTTGCTTCGGGGGGAGTCACACATCTGAGCAATGGCATGGAATACCCTCTTCTGTATAGCCTTCCATCCAGGATGGTGTAACGAGGAAGTTGATACATTAGTTTCCGAGCTTGATTTCGATCTTTTGGAAGAATTCCATTTTCGAGGTATTCAACGATCGGGCTCATCCAGGTCGGTTCTGTCTTGATCATACACACATATTCCTTGTCTGGCTCAGTAATGCTGGGTGCTGACAGGTGCTCTACGGGTACAACATTCAGTTCCTCATTTTCGGCGGAAGTGGCGAGCCGAGCTAAGGCATCTGCATTTGAGTTTTGTTCTCGGGGAACCTGTTCGATCGCATAAAACTCGAAAAACTCCAATGCGGATTTTGCCTTCTCCAGATAAGCTGCCATTTTTGTGCCACGAGCCTGGTATTCTCCCAAGATTTGATTTACCACGAGCTGGGAGTCGCTGTAGCAATGTATAGCTTTGGCCTTGAGCTCCTTTGCTATTCGCAGTCCCGCAAGTAAAGCCTCATACTCAGCTTCATTATTAGATGCTTTAAAGCCGAACTTTAAAGCAGAGTGAAATTTTCTCCCTGCAGGAGTGATCAGAATAACTCCTGCCCCTGCTCCATTTTCATTTGACGACCCGTCGACGTAAAGTTTCCACAGCTCGTGGGCCGTGGTTGTTACCTCGTCGTCAGCTGTACCGGTGCACTCCACTATAAAATCCGCCAACGCTTGTGCCTTAATGGTTGTTCTCGGATGGTAGGTGATCTCGAACTGTCCAAGCTCAACAGCCCATTTAAGGAGTCGACCAGACGCCTCTGGTTTGGACAAGACTTGCCTTAGTGGTTGATTTGTTAGTACATGGATAGGGTGCACTTGAAAGTAAGGGCGGAGCTTGCGAGATGAGTGGATTAGGCTGAGGGCGAGCTTCTCCATCAGTGGATATCTTGACTCTGCCCCCAGTAATCTTTTACTGATGTAGTAGACGGGTTTCTGTATTCTCTCTTCTTCTCGAACTAGCACCGCGCTTATCGCGTGTTCAGTTGTTGAGAGGTATAGGAACAGTACTTCTCCCGTATCAGGCTTCGATAGGATGGGTGGTTTGGCTAAGTGCCTTTTGAGCTCCTGAAAGGCTAGTTCGCACTCATCTGTCCATTCGAACTTTTTACTTCCTTTCAATAAGTTGAAGAATGGGAGACCGCGGTCCGTTGACTTCGAAATGAACCTGCCCAGAGCTGCCATCCTGCCAGTCAAGCTTTGAACATCTTTATGCTTCCGAGGTGAAGGCATATCGATCAGGGCCTTTATTTTATCAGGATTAGCCTCGATTCCACAAGAGTTGACAATGAAACCCAGAAATTTCCCTGAAGACACCCCAAAAGTGCACTTCTGAGGATTCAACTTCATGTTGTACTTTCTGAGCACGCCAAAGCACTCTTCGAGGTCATCAACATGGTTTTTGTTAAGTTGAGACTTTACAAGCATGTCATCAACATAAACTTCCATGTTGTTCCCTATTTGCTCTGAGAACATCATGTTTACGAGCCGCTGGTACGTGGCTCCGGCATTCTTGAGTCCGAATGGCATGACATTGTAGCAGTAGAGCCCTTTATCTGTGATGAAGCTCGTATGCTCTTGGTCGGGGGCATGCATGGGAATCTGGTTATATCCAGAATAAGCATCCATGAACGACATCAGACCATGCCCCGCCGTGGCGTCTACGAGCTGGTCAATTCTCGGCAGGGGAAAACAGTCTTTCGGGCAGGCCTTGTTGAGGTCTGAGTAGTCAATGCACGTTCTCCATATCCCATTGGGTTTCGGGACTAACACTGGATTGGCCACCCAGTCCGGGTAAAAAGCGTCCCTTATGAAATTATTTGCTTTCAGCCTGTCCACCTCCTCCTTTAGTGCTTTCTTTCTGTCTTCATCCAGCTGCCTTCGCCTTTGCTGCTTCGAGGGAAAGCTTTTGTTTATATTCAATGCGTGGCTCGCTACATTAGGGCTTATTCCCACCATGTCAGAGTGTGACCACGCGAAGACATCCTGGTTTTTCTTCAGAAAGCAAATTAATTGCTATTTTGATTCGTCTTGGAGGTGTTTCCCGACCTTCACTTTCTTTGAGGGATCAGCTTCCTCGAGCTGAACCTCTTCGAGCTCTTCCAAAGGTTGGAGGTCAACCTTCTCCTCAATCCTCGGATCGATCTCCTCATCAATTTCTAAAACTGTCCCATCTTTATTCTGTATGACAACGAGTGCTTGCGCGCTCGTTTGTTTCTTTCCCCTTAAGGAAATGCTGTAGCACTCCCTTCCTGCCAATTGATCTCCCTTCAACGTTCCGACTCCGCTTGGAGTTGGGAACTTAAGGGCTAGATGCCTTACAGATGAAACTGCCCCCAGCCCGACCAGGGCGAGTCTCTCGAACAATACATTGTAGGCAGATGGTAACTCTACTACCACGAACTCCATCATCTTGGTCACCGAGATTGGATAGTCTCCCAAGGTCATAGGGAGTTCGATGGACCCCATACAGGCAGTTCCTTCTCCAGAAAAGCCGTACAATGTGGTTGCACAAGCCTTCAGGTCGCGAAGGGAGAGTCCCATTTTTTCTAGTGTTGCTTTATAAAGAATGTTAACTGAGCTCCCATTGTCTATGAGAACTCGGCGCACTCTTTTGTTGGCAAGCTGTAGGGTGATGACGAGTGGATCATGATGAGGGAACTGGACATGGGAGGCATCCTCCTCGGTGAAGGTTATAGGCTGAGTCTCAACCCTTTGGCTTTTTGGTGCCCTTGGTTCGGGTTCATAAGGAGACCCGTCCCCTGTCTTCAGCTCATTCACATATCGTTTTTGAGCATTTCTGCCCCCTCCTGCGAGATGAGGACCTCCTGAGATGGTTATTACGTCCTCTCCATCTATCGGCGGAGGCCTGTCTTCATCCCGAGATTGGGAGTTATTATTCTGTGCTGCCGGAAGCGCAGCTACTCTCTGGCTGGCAGTAGCCTGTCCAGTATTCTGGTTTTTGACATACTGTCGGAAATAACCTCTCGAGATCAACCCTTCGATCTCGTCCTTCAGCTGTCGGCACTCATCAGTTGTGTGGCCGGTGTCCCTATGAAATCGACAATACTTGCTGGAATCCCTCTTGGACTTTTGATTCCTCATAGGGTCCGGGCGCCTGAAGGGGACCTGGTTTTCATTAGCCAGGTATATGTTTTCCCGAGACTCGTTGAGCTCGGTGTGCACTTTATATACGGAGAAATACCTTTCTCCTTTTTTCTTCTTTCCTCCATCAGCCTCGGGATTATTTCCCTCGCTCTTTTTCCTTTTGGAGGGATTCTCCGAGGTAGGCTGTGGAGCTGCTGGGTCAGCCGAGGTTGAGGCGGAGTTAATGTTTATCGTTGTAGTTTCGGTCTGCGAGGTCGCCTTGAGTGTTGACCTCGCCTCCTCTACATTGACAAATCTCTACGCCCGTCTGTTAAACTCGGTTATCGACCTCACCGGTTTCCCTTGCATGTCATCCCAAAGAACACTCCCGGGTAAAACACCAGCTCGGATGGCCATCAAGTGCCCACTGTCATCCACGTCACGAGCTCGGGCGACCTCTAGATTAAATCTTGTCAGGTAGCTCTTCAGTGTTTCGCCCGGTTGTTGTCGGACGTTAGTCAAAGTGGATGCTTCGGGTCTGACTCCCATCATAGCTCGGAACTGCTTCTTGAAGTCTCTAGACAATTGATCCCACGAAGTTATAGAATGTCTCTTGTACTTCTCGAACCAACTCTTGGCAGGTCCGGCCAATGATGTCGGAAACAACATGCATCTGAGCTCGTAACCCACGTTACTAGCTCTCATGATAGTGTTGAATGTACTCAGGTGGCTGCATGGGTCGGTTTTTCCTTCAAACGTTGGGACGTGAGGAATCCGGAACCCTTGAGGGAACTGAGTGTTAGAAATATTGGGAGCAAACGGCTCGAGCTCCTCATCAGAGTCCTCATATCGACCGTTCCCTCGTTCATTCTTCAAAAGCCTAAAGGCTTTTTCGAGCTGATCAATCCTTTCTTGGACTGGGTCCTTAGGCGGTGTCTGGAATTGCTGGTCATTAATCGCGATCCCAAGCTCGCGTCTCCGTGAGGGATCTCTACGCCCATTTAGGTGATTCCTTAGATCCGGATTCGTCTGATCTCCCTTCCCCCTGCTCTGATTCAGATGATTCCGCAGGTCAGGATGGGTCTTGCGGCTTCCAGTATTTTTACGACCTCGATCGCGTTTACTGACGGACCTAATTTCTCCGGACTCGTCACTGGTGAAACTTATTGATCGATCATTTCGTGGTGAATCCTTTCTATGTCGCCTTGTCTCCGCAGTGCGAGACCGGGACGTTTGACTTCTTTCAGATTGTGCGCCTCTCCGCTCCTGGAAAGTCTCCCTGTGTCCTTGCCTATCCCCCGTATGCCCTTGACCCTGATTTTGAACAGGTTGAGCGTTTCTACGGGGAGGTGAAGGATATCTTATGGGAGACGGTGGGAACCGTATAGGTGACGGTGGTTGTCTTCCTTGCTTCGGCCTAGAGGGCCCAGAATTTGCCCGAGATGGGCCAGTTGCGTTCGGTGCACTACCAGGAACCTGAGTCCGAGCCTCGGTAGGAGCTCGGTTATTCTCAGTTCCTGCAGGTGCTTCCGCTGGTGTATTAGGCGGGACCCGAGCCCGGGTATTCCTCTGAGGCCTAGAAGGGGCGGATGGCTCTGCTGGTGTTGGAGGTTGTGCCGGCCTCCTTGTGGCAGCATTTTTTCGTGGACGTCCACGGGGCCTCCGGGGAGGAACGTGCACGTCCCTTGGAGGAGGAACTTGGTCTTCGCGCGGAGGCGGGGGCTGAGCCACCTGCGCCTCTGCGGCTATCCTAGTCAACTCCTCGTTACGTTTGTTGGCTTCTGCCAACAACTGTTTCAGCTGCCGATTCTCCAATTCTACAATAGGGACATAACGTTCAGGGTTATAGTACATGTCCTCATCCCTTGGTTGTGGAGGTGGCCCCCGGGAATCGGAGGACCCACTCCTCTCATCAGCGTCCGGGTTCTCCATTGGCTGTTTTCCAGGACGCCTTGGGTAATTTTCTTCAGGAGTGTTCTGATTGTTTGCAACCATGAATCTCTCAGGGATGAATGCTTAAGGCTCTCAATGAAAGCACCAAACTGTTGACGCCGTTTTTCGTCAACAGATAAAAGAATAGAGCACGTAAACAATTTAAGACAATGGCCAAAAATAAACAAACGAATCAAACACGGTTTTTTACGTGGTTCAGCAGTTAAATCTGCCTAGTCCACGAGTCTCTGTTATTAATCTCAAGATTATCTCTAAACAATTCTTTAGCAAGAATTATCCAGAGTTTTCTCTCAAGAATTAAGATTTCGGTCCTTTACAATGGTGCATGCCTTCTCTATTTATAGAGAAGGATGCAGAATACTATCCCACATATTTTGGGTAGTTACTCTTTTGTGAATACAAATAAATGGCTTTAAATGCCAATAATCAGATATTAAAGGAAACGTCCCCCAAAGATCAGGGGGCGTATAACTGTATTAAATAATATCCCACAATTCTTGGGGATTTACATCAACTAATGAGGACTACATCTCATAGTTATTACACTTATTGATACTCAAGGTGGTTATGGCCTATCTTCAAGTCTCCAGCATTTCTGGTCTCATGTCATTGTGCAAGCCACTGACATCTCCCGAGCTAACATTTCTTTCGAGATGGGATGTCGAGCTCAAGAACCATGCTCCGAAGTTCCTGAAGATGAAGGTGTTATCGGAGCTACCTTTCGAGATCGAGGTCATTTCGAGATCACCGCATTCGAAATCATACATCATACTTTGCAGGCTCGACTTACAACCCTAGATCACTAATCCTCACAAGACCATTTGTTGCGAACTCAGCTTTCGAGGTCATATTTACTATGGCTCGAAATCTGGGTATAACAGGCACCTACCAACCAACCTCAGCAGGTTGAGCCTGCTTCAACCAGGAACGAGATGGTTGGTCGCGCCTTCAAGCTGATTAAGGAGAGGGTCACCAAGATCGCAAAGCACGAATGCTGCCGAGAGGCAATGGCTACTACGATGGGAGTTGACCCAATCCTGAACCGCGCCCTGAACAAGTTCACCAGTGTAAGTCATCTCTTTTTGTGGAAACAGGTCTTCTTTAGTTTACTGTTTGTCTAACTTTTGTTCTGACTGCAGGCCATGTTAACCCTTACTGTCGGCTGCATCCGCCTGGGTGCCATTACCGAGCAGGCCAGGGCCTCGGAGTAACGACACGAGGATGAACTCAAAGCTGCTGAGGCTAAATATGCTGATCAGCTGGCGGCGGTGGTTGAGGAAAAGGCCCAACTGGCTAAGGAGTTGGAGGAGAAGCTGAAGTCTCTGGAGAAAGCCCGCGAGCAGAGGGACCAATACAAGGAGTCCAACCGCTTTAACTACAAAGCGGCCAAACAGCTTGAGCTGGACTTGATCGCGAGCAGGCAAGAGACCACAACTCTGGATGGCCGAGTTGAGGAGTTGGAGAAGACCAACCCCGGCAACTTGGAAAGGTACAAGAATGCCACTCTGAGATGCTTCTATGATTTCTGGAAGCACAATCAGGGTGCCAACTTTGACTATCTTCCTGAGAATGCGAGGGATGCCGAGCTTGCTCACTGTGCGGCTCAGTTGACTGAGGAGGAAAGATCGAGGGTCCCTGCTTCCCTCGAAATCTCACTGGATGCTGGGATGGATGGTGCAGACAACGAAGCTGCGGGTGTTGTCGATCAGAACCTTCCCCAGGATCGTCCAGCTCCTCAAGCTCCTTAGTCTTTTCTCTTCATGTTTTTTTCTTTTTTAACTACACGACCTATGGGTCGTGATGTAAAAACAATATAATTTTTTGGTTTGCTGCATTGGCAGCTTTTACTTTTTCTTGAACAATTACATCCAAGCAGTTACTGCTTGCGGTGTAAAAGGATTCGCTTTGATATTATAATATATTTTCATAGTATTATAACATCTATTTGTTCGCATGACTGAACTTAGCATAACACTTTGGTTTGATTTAACAAAATATCAAAATTTTGAAAAATACTCTAAGTGCCCTAGCATGCTTTCACTTATTTTGCTTATGTGTTTACATACCTTTTAACGATATGCTTTGCTTACTTGTATCTTATATGCCCCCCAAGTGATCGAGGAGCTTTAGGTCCTTGGTTACTTCCCTTGACTAGAACCTGTTCGAACATTACTGCTCGTAGCAATATGATTAGAATTATAATACAGCAAAACAACACACGTAATGAGCAAATACTTGTAATAAATACAATAGTTGGCAAGAAATGACTGGCTGAGCACAGTCCCTTTTATTTCTTGTAATAAATGGACTAAACATGTCTTTACGAGCGATCAATAAGATCTTACATTTTTCCAAAACTTGTAAAAAGTAAAATTCATACAAGCCAATTCTTTAAGAAGAATTGTTCATTGATAATACTTGCGAAGGTGTTCTCCATTCCAATAGCAAGGAACGAGATCTCCGTTTAAGCGTGCAAGTTTATAAGTGCCTGGGTGAAGGACTTCATCAATTTGGTAAGGCCCTTCCCAATTTGGCCCGAGTACTCCAGCAGCTTGGTCGCGGGTGTTAAGGAAAACTCTTCGGAGCACAAGGTCTCCAACTTTAAATTTTATTTCTCGCACTTTAGAGTTGAAATACCGGGCGACCTTCTGCTGGTATGCAGCTACTCGGAGCTGGGCTTGTTCACGCCTTTCATCAATCGAGTCTAAGGATTCCATCAGTAGCGGGTTGTTAGAGTCCGGGCCGTATGCTAATCTGCGGTGCGAGGGTGGATCCAACTCAACAGGCTACATGGCTTCATACCCGTATGCCAAGGAAAACTAGGTATGACCTGTTGCTGTTCGATGGGAAGTTCTGTATGACTAGAGGACTTCAGGCAATTGTTCTGGCCACGCTCCCTTAGCTTCTTCGAGTCTTTTCTTTAGGGTATCCTTCAGTGTTTTGTTAACTGCTTCGACTTGCCCATTCGCTTGAGGATGAGCGACTGAAGAAAAGATTTTGATAATATCATGACGTTTGCAAAAGTCCGTGAATAGATCACTATCAAACTGGGTGCCGTTATCTGAGACTATCTCCTTTGGTAATCCATAGCGGCAGATGATGTTTTTGACTACGAAATCAAGAACTTTCTTGGTCGTTATGGTCGCGAGTGGCTCAGCTTTGGCCCGTTTGGTGAAGTAGTCGACGACAACCACTGCATACTTTACCCCGCCCTTTCCTGTAGGCAAAGATCCAATTAGATCTATTCCCCAAACTGCGAAGGGCCATGGACTCTGCATTTGCTTTAATTCGTTGGGAACTGCTCGTGGGATTTTAGAAAATCTTTGACACTTGTCACATTTTCGCACGAACTCCATTGAGTCTTCATTCATGGTTGGCCAGAAATATCCCTGCCTTAGGATCTTTTTTGACAGGCTTTGCCCCCCAGGGTGATCCCCGCAAAAACCTTTGTGCACCTCTTTCATTAACTCTTTGGCTTTCTCCTTTGTAATACATATGAGAAGTGGCAGTGAGTATCCCCTTCGGTACATGATTCCATTGACCAGGATATACCTAGCAGCTTGTCGCTGAAGGGCCCTAGCTTTGTTTATATCCGCTAGTAGCACACCGCTTGACAGATAGCCTACATATGGTGCCATCCATGTATCCGCCATCTGGATGACCAGAGTGGTTTCTGCTGCTTGGATGCTTGGTTTTGATAGTCGCTCGACTGGCACTATGTTCAGAGTATCAACATCTTTTGCATTTGCCAACTTCGCCAAAGCGTCCGCATTGGAATTCTGATCGCGAGGTACTTGTTGGAGACTATATCTGTCAAACTGGGCTAACAGATCCTTTGCTTTGTTCAAGTAGGCGACCATTTTCAATCATCGTGCCTGATACTCTCCCAAGACTTGGTTCACCACCAGTTGAGAATCACTATAGACGTCAAGTGCTTTTATGTTCATATCCTTGGCTAATTGCAGTCCAGCGAGTAATGTTTCATATTCAGCCTCATTGTTAGAAGCAGTGAAGTCAAATCTTATTGCACAGTGAAATCGATGCCCTTCCGGCGCTATTAATATCACTCCTGCTCCTGCGTGGGATTCGTTGGATGAACCGTCAGTGAACAATTTCCACGAGGGTGCTTGGATTTGACATTCAGGCTCGCTGGGCTTCTTAATTTGCTCACCACCCGCTGGCTCTGTGAATTTGGCAATGAAGTCCGCTAAGGCTTGTCCTTTTATCGCTGCTCGTGGCAAGTAAGATATGTCGAACTGCCCGAGTTCAACTGCCCACTTTAGTAATCTTCCGGCAGCCTCTGGCTTTTGCAGAACTTGCCGAAGAGGCTGGTCGGTCAATACCGTAATCGGATGAGCTTAGAGGTAAGGCCGCAGCTTCCTTGAGGCCAAAACTAAGCAATAGGCTAACCTTTTGATGGGGGATACCTCAATTCTGCTCCGATTAGCCTTTTTCTTACGTAATAGACAACCTTCTTCTTCTCTTACAAGAACAGCACTAGCAGCGTAATCTGTGATTGCCAGGTAGATGAACAAAGTCTCTTTATCGACCGGCTTTGACAGGATGGGTGGCTGCGCCATATGCGTTTTTAGTGCTTGAAAGGCCTGTTCGCACTCATCTGTCCCTTCAAAGTTCTTATTGCCTCTGAGTAGATTGAAAAATGGGATGCACTTGTCTGTTGATTTTGAAATAAATCTACTTAGAGCAGCAATCCTTCCGGTTAGGCTTTGGACATCCTTAATCTTCACTGGCGACTTCATCTCGATCAAGGCTTTTATTTTCTCGGGATTAGCTTCAATTCCTCTTGAGTTAACTATAAATCCCAAGAACTTCCCTAATCCTACCCCGAAGGAGCATTTAAGGGGATTTAGCTTCATCCTATATTTATTCAGGATGTTGAAGCATTCCTGCAGGTCCCTTACATACCCTTCTGCTTTCTTTGACTTAACCAGTATGTCGTCGACATAAACCTCCATGTTTGCACCGATCAGCTCCTTAAACATGTGGTTGACGAGTCTCTGGTAAGTCGCACCAGCATTTTTCAAACCAAAGGGCATCACTTTGTAACAGTAGAGCCCTGTATCGGTTCGAAAGCTAGTGTGATCCTCATCAGGGGGATGCATACTAATTTGATTATACCCAGAGTATGCATCCATGAATGAGAGGATCTCGTGTCCTGTAGTGGCATCGACCAGCTGGTCGATCCTCGGGAGTGGGAAACAGTCTTTGGGGCAGGCTTTATTTAGGTCTGTGAAATCCACGCACGTACGCCACTTGCCATTTGGCTTAGGCACGAGTACGGGATTGGAGACCCACGATGGATAAAATGCCACCCTGATAAACCCATTCTCCTTCAGCTTCTCGACTTCCTCTTTCAAGGCCTTTGATCTGTCTTTGTCGAGCAACCTTCTCTTTTGTTGCACAGGTGGAAAGCTTTTGTCAATGTTCAGGACATGGCTGATGACTGCAGGATCTATCCCGACCATGTCTTTATGCGACCAGGCAAAGACATCCTAGTTCCTCCTTAAGAACTCCACTAGTGCTTGTTTTGTTGTTGTCTCTAAGTTTTTACCGACTTTCACAACTCTGGTCAGATTTTCCTCATCGAGTTAGACCTCTTCAAGGTCCTCGATGGGTCCCACTTCTTCTTCAAAGTCCCCAAAGCGAGGATCTAAGTCTCTATCCTCACTTTGGGCAGCACCTTATTTGGTGAGATTATCACCTGAACGGGCTTGAACATCAGTTGCCATTTACAACTCTTTCCTGGTGGCATCTCTCGATGCACCCTTCTTTGCTTTAGTGATCGAGGCATTGTAGCACTCCCTCGCCTCCCTTTGATTTCCCAACACGCATCCTACCCCTGCGTCCATTGGGAATTTCATGGCGAGGTGCCATATTGAAGTGACGGCTCGAAGGTCGACTAAAATTGGTCTCCCTATCATAGCATTGTACGCTGAAGGACAATCAACTACTATAAAAGTAGTGAGTAATGTCCTGTTTGCAGGCGCAGTGCCTGCAGTGACTGGGAGTATGATTGACCCTACTGGGGCGAGTCCTTCTCCGGAAAACCATAAATGGTTTTGTTGCATGGCTCTAGGTCCTTTACGGACAATTTCACCTTTTCCAACAAGGACTTATATAGGATGTTGACCGAACTTCTTGTGTCGACCAACACCCTTTTCACCGTCATATTCGCGATTTGTACATCCACGACTAGCGGATTGGAGTGTGGGAATCGCACATGCTGGGCATCGTCGTCAGAGAAGGTGATCAGTTCCTCTTCTGTTTGAGCCTTTTTTGGTGCGTGATCCTCGACACTCATCATCTCGATGTCCTGGTCGTGGCATAGGGTTCAAGCATATCGTTCCCTCGCTTTCCCACTATCTCCTGCAAGATGTGGGCCTCCGCAAATGGTGAGTAGGGTACCTTCCACGGGAGCTGGCTGTAAAGGTGGCGAGCGTTGACGTGTAGGCAATGGCTCATTTCCACCTTGAGCCTCTCGTTGAGAACCTCCCGCGGCTTGTACATATCTTCTTAAATGTCCCTGTCTTATCAGGAACTCAATTTCGTCCTTCAGCTGGTTACACTCATTGGTGTCGTGCCCATAGTCGTTATGATAACGACAGAACTTTGTTGAATCTCTCTTGGAGATATCTTTTCTTATTGGCGCAGGTCGTTTATAGGGTACGCTCGAGCTGGTCGCCTGGTAAACTTCGGCTTGGCTTTCAACAAGGGCGGTGTAATTGGTGAATTTTGATTCGTACAGATTATCTTTGGGGCGCTTACTCTCGGAAGTCGAGGGTTCCTTGCTCGCCCGCTTTCCACCATTCTTACCATGCCCATTCCCGTTGCCTTTGCCGTTGCCATTGGGCTTAGACCCGGTGGCGGCTTTGGTGGGGTCTTCCTTGGGCCCCTTGTCTTTTGCTGGCGATTTTCCTTCGTTAGCAATTGCGTCTTCGAGCTTGATATACCAATCACCCCGATCTAAAAACTCCTGGGTACTTTTAACCCCATGCTTCCTGCGGCTACTCCAGAGGGGAGAATGGCGCCTAAACCCAGCGGTTAGGGCCATCATTTTGCCTTCATCGCCCACAGTCTTGGCTCCTGTTGCGGCTCGCATGAAGCGCTGAATGTAATCCTTCAAAGGCTCCCCTTCTTTCTGGCGTATCTCGACCAGTTGGTTCGCCTCGGTGGGGTGCACACGGTCCGCGTAGAACTGTCCGTAAAATTCTTTTACGAATATCTCCCAGGATACCATACTTGCAGGAGGGAACTTAAAGAACCACTCCTGGGCGGCATCAGAAAGTGTCGCTGGGAAGATCCTGCAGTGAGCATCTTCAGAGACTTTTTAAATGTCCATCTGCATCTCAAACTTATTAACGTGAGATACTGGGTCTCCATACCCGTCGAAATATGGAAGAGTCGGCATCTTGAACTTGCTGGGGGTTTTTGCCACAGCAATCTTTTGTACGAAAGGGGCGCCTCTCCTCCGATCGTACTCGATATGCGATGTCCGCCCCCCGACCAGCTGCTGCACAGCCTAGTCCAGGGCATCGATTTGAGCCTTAACGACTTCCAGAATTGCTGGGGCTTCTGGTGCCGGGGGAATATACTCATCGTGCCTTTCTCGGCGGTCATTGAGTACATCCCTCAAGTCGTCGTCTCTTTGTCGCTGCTCGTTGGCTCCGAGCCGGCTAAAGAAGTTATTCTGTCTAGGCTGCCCCCCAGTGTTATGTCCTGCGTGTCGGTCTTCTCTAGGTGGGGGGCTCTTGCCTCCACCTCTTTCTTCGTTCCTCCGACCAACATTTCCTCTGCCAGAGTCGGCCTCATTGTAGCCGTGGCCATCTCTGAACCATGACTGGCTATGATGCAACCGACTATTTCCTCTGTTTCCTCCTTGGGCTGGCATTTCCCGAGCGTTAGGGGGAGGCCTGCATTGGTCGGTGGGTCCCCATGCATTGTCATGCCGTGGGGGGCCCCTGACCGCAGAGCCTGTCTCTGAGTTCCTTCTGTTGCCAGAAAGACGCTGCTCCCTGTTCGGCGGATTTGGCTCTTCACCCCCTGGGCGTCTAGGGCTGCGAGGGATTGCCTTGACCAGCCTGAGATGGAGGTTGCATCTCAGGATCCCTAGGCGGGATATCATCCTGAGTCATAGGTGGCTGCTCCGGCCTCTGAGGGCTTGTTGGCTGGAGCGGAGGGCTAGGATTCGGACCCCTTTGAGGTGGCCCACTTGGGGGTTGGTCAGGCTGTGAGGCTGGCGCAGCCTGATTCCTAGCCAACTGGAGGGCTGCTTCAAGGGCTGCCATGGCATCCCTCTGCTGACGGTCCATCTCCGCCTGCCGCTCGCTCAGCTCTTAGCGCTGGCGCTCTATCTCCCTCTGCTGCGACGCCATTATCTCGGCAACATTCTCTTGGTTAGCCCTTAGATTGGTCAACTCATCTTGCAACACCCCTAGTGTTGTCTTCAGGGTCTCAGAGTCCAACTCCTCCTCATCAAACTCCAAATGGGGTTCGTCTTCAGCCACATTTGGGGGAGGAGGCTGGGATGGTGCAGCGGCAGCCTGTCCAATCTTCTTGGTAGTTTTTGCCATTAGATCTTCTTGAGTTCAACTTTCTCAACGAAAGCACCAGAATGTTGACCCTCGTTTTGGTCAACGACACGGAGTATAGAAAACGACAGAAAAATAATATAGAACTTGAGAAAATGATCTAATGGAAAATAAAGAACACAGAGAATTATAGTGGTTCGACCCCAGTGATTGGTAATAACCTACGTCCACTTGATACTATTATTAGTATTGAGCTCCAAATGCGTGATCAAAGAACTAGGGTTCTTGAGTTTCACAGACCTTAGAAGAAGAAAACAATACAAACGATGGATAATAGTAATACAATTCTGAAAAAGAGAAAAAGATCTCTCCCCTCTTTGAGCTATTTCTTGTGTATTTATAGGCTCAAGAAATGTTACATGAATCGAATGATAATATCTTTCCTTAATAAACGGATCCTCAGGTCATAATGAAGAGATATTCTCAGATATCATTATAACTGTACAGATCTTTACATAAATGCACGGAGTATACGACCAGTCTGGTCGTATATAAAACTTGAACGTCGCATGCAGAAATATTCCTGGTCGATAGGCAAGCAATATCTCTGCCGTGTTCGGCCACGTGTCGAAAATTCTTGCCACGTCATCAATAGCTGTTTTTTGGATAAACAAGCTATATGCTCGGGATTTAATAGAAGTTTATATTAAACAAATAATCATGAAAATAAAACATGTGAGCAAAGTGATTAACCAAGTCAAAAAATGATTTCTATTCTTTTATTGATAATAAAATGAGATTACAAATAATTTCGGTTTTAATTAGGGCATAAAACCCCAACAACCAATCCACTGGCAGGTGACATTGGTGCCCAGGGGGCCTAGTCCAAATCTTGCATAGCTAGACTGGTCCTTAGGGGTGCCTTCATCTGAAGACCTCAACGTGTGATGCACGGGGAGCCTTGCAAGGATCTTGCATAGCGAGACCTTCCTTCAGGTCTTCTTAGCAAGGCACCCTTAAGAAGCGACTCCATGTGCGGGTGTTCGTGCCTCGCGCCTCGACCTCTCACATCGCGGCTGTCCCTCACGCCTCGGCCCTTCGCGCGACGGCTCTCGCGCCTCGGCCCCTCGCGCCTCGGCATTATAGTGTTGGTTTTTATTGATCAAATCAGAGATTATACACAGTGGAACAACAATCAAATTGTCAGTTTAATCCCGAAAGATTTCTAGATCTACTTCTTCACATGCATGCATATATTGAATCAAAGACAAGAATAGAAAAATTACCTCAGGTCCTTCCTTGCTGCTATCTTTTTGTATGGCTAAATCCTTGAGATCTCACACCAAGATCTTCCAAAATGTTCTCAGCACACAAAGAATGAGTGTGGGCTCGCTATACAAACAATAGGCAAAAAACTATTTATCAGATGTTCTTAACACATGAGATCTGATAAAGTTTGGACCTAGGTTTTGTGAAGAACAATGACTTTTGTTTATGTCACTGTTCTCTTTCTCTGAGAGAGATTTATAGATATTTTTCTATTCCTGAAAAGTTACGTTCTGTAAAACTGATATCCTATATTTAATATATCAAATATATTAAAATATTTGTTATTTTAAACAATTTAAAATAATTGATCAGTTATCAGATTTTTGTTTAAATAATAATATTTTAATCATATTAAAATATCTCATTATTTATTTAATATTTAAATAACTAAAATTGTGGAACCAAGAAACTGATCACAGTCTCTTATGCGTGTAGCACAGTGACTGTGCACTGTGCCACACGTGTACCACATGCCAGTGATGGCATGTGATTTTTCCCAATTTTTATTATTATTTAAATACCAAAAATCCCAAAAAAATAAATTAATTCAAAATTAATTATATTTTTGTTAAATCAAATAATTAATTAATTCTTAATTAATTAATTGCACATAATTATGTTTGATACATAGAAAAATATTTTACTTATCACATAAGTCATTTTTGCCCATTTTTTGTGTTTACCTTTGTAAGTGATTGTTTGAGCCATTTTGGGGACCATGGACCTATAACATTAAGCTCCAATAAATAAACTAAATAATTAAACTCTTTAATTATAATAGTTAATTTATTAATTCTGATATTACTCCACTATAAATTCAGAATTGCACTCTTTATGCTATAGATATATTTTTACAGAAATCTTATCTTAAGTCGTCCATTGATATAACCATCTTACAATAGTTCAGCCCTCTAATTAATTAGTTCATAAATTAGAATGGAAGAATTACCATTTTACCTTTCTAATTTACTTCTTATTCCTTAAGTACCATTAATTCACTAGTGAATAATTAATCTATAATCTAATTATAGATTTGAGCTCAAAATCATTCAGTTCCAAAATTAACCCTTAAGGGAACTAATATACGATCCGTTAGGAAGGATTAAATTCCGTATTGTTGATATATGTTATCAGCCATCCATGATATTAAATCTCCAAAATAAAAGTCATTAGCCTCATTCTTTGAAGAGACCTTAACGAATGAATCAAAAGATTTAATAAACATGAACAGGAGTTCATGAATACTCAGGATTTAGGTTGATCTATAAATGATCATAAGTTATGATATGAATTACAAGTCTTTATTGTTAAATGGTTTTTGGATAAAGACTTTAATTCATATCGGTCCATGTCATATATAATCATATTATATAAGGCACCTTTACCGAGATGTCTTTCCACATCAATAATCCGAATCTAGATTATTTGTATCATTATGATACTCAGTAAACCGTACTTACAACTCCAATTAAAGAATTCCATAACTTTAATTTATTGTTGTTGACTATTTTTATTCATTCATGTGATCTTAATTCTCTCGTACTAATACAAGATCACATCCTCAATTTCTGATATTTACAAAATTATTCAAACAATAATTTAACAATCTAAATATAACAATAATAATAAACCATTGTATTTATTTATTCACAGAAAACCCAAATATCATTACATGCTTTTAGGACACACTCCTAACATATAGGCAGTTCAGGCCTCGCATAGCGAGGCCCTCTATAGCATTGGCCTCACTTGGAGGCATAGGTAACTCTCCACATAGCGAGACACCTCCATATACAAGGCCCTTCTTCCAGTGGACCAACTAATGGAAGGCTTCTCTTAGGCGAGGGGTTACGCCCATGACCCCGAACATAGCGGCCCCTATGGCTTCGATCTCGCTATGCGAGACAAGGGTGTCATGGCACCCACGTATCCTTGGTTCTCATACAGCGAGGTTATTTCATCCTTCGTTTTGATGGCTTGTGAGATAGTTTACAAATGACTAAGCATATAACCCTTCGATGATGATCTCTACATTAAATTCTTCTTGGAAAATTATTCCATATTCTCACACCCCAAACCTATGTTTTGAGGGTCACGAGGCAGGGCCTCGTTCAAGCTGAATTTTGGCATCCACATTTCTCAATCTCTTTTCTCTGTTTTAAATGTTGTCAATGCCTGCAAATGATCAATAATTTGTAGATTTCACCCTCTACAACTAGTAAGAGTTTGGTTGGTTAGACTTTTGTTTTTGGTTTTGAGCTTCCCAAGAAACTCTTTCTTAAAAAACTATAAAGATTAGCTTCTTTTTAAATAGCTTTTTTAGAGTAAAAAGCCAAAATACATCCTAAATCTAATAGTCTTAAACTTTAAGATTTTATAACTCAAAAGTAACTTTAAAAGCCCATCCAATCAATTCCTAAATTAGTTTGAGTGGTTTACTACTAAAAAGTGGTATAAAACAAGTATTAATAACGGTTTAAATCATTAAATGTACACTCAAAATGGCATTACATCTAAATACTAAGGAAAAAAGTGGGCCTGGGCCTGGCCTGCCAAGTGGACGAGAGCCGAGTCCCGGGTGGAACTTGGAAGGAAAGAAAGAAGGAAACAGAGAAGAAATAAAGAAATATGCAATATGCAAAATGCATTATGCAGGGGCAGTTTAGCAAGTAATATTAAATTAATAAAGAAATAATAATAATAATAATAAAGTAAAAGCTAACAGCGCACGCGTTTCACGTTATGACATAGATTGAAGCTCCCTCCTTCCTCCTCCCTCCTCCCTCCTCCCTCCTCCTGGATCGTCCTCAACCTCACTCTCTACTCTCTCCTCTCCACAAAGAATAAATTACATATTTCCATTCCTTACATAATAATTCTATCCTTTGCAATTCCTCTCTTATCCACACCTATAATACAATATATACACATACACACACCACTGGACCTTGTACCACCACAGCCATTACCACCACCACCACTTGGTATCCCATAAAACTCGTTTCTTTTTGTTTCTGAAAGCTGAGAACACAACATTTTCATCCAATTTATATTTATATATATATACACACACACAGTAGCTGCAGCAGCAGTAGTGGTGCGGAGCTAGTCGTATATATACAAAACGACATGTCGTCTATCGCGAAGGAGCCGGAGCAAGTGATGAAGCTGAGGGGAGGATCAGTGCTCGGGAAGAAGACGATTCTGAAGAGCGACCACTTTCCTGGCTGCCAGAACAAACGATTGTCTCCTCAAATCGATGGCGCTCCCAACTACCGTCACGCCGAATCTTTACATGTTCATGGCGTTGCAATTCCTACCATGGATGGGATCCGGAATGTTCTCAACCACATTCATGGAAAGGAGGCTCAAGTTCTTTGGATGAACCTTCGCGAGGAGCCGGTAAATTCCTACACAGATCCATTATTTATTAGGTTCTTCAGTTTCTATAACCAAATTCGATTTCCTAGGTGATTTCATTTTAGCTGTGTTTTCAAGTTCGCCCAACCTAAATTTTGGACTCACGAGCCTTTTGATGCTTTGACCATGCAAAAAATTCAGACCAGATAGTCCACTAGTGCAAGTGGTTGTTCTCAACCAAAAAATTTTCTTTCTTTTCTTCAAACAGGTAGTGTACATTAACGGACGCCCTTTTGTATTGCGTGATGTGGAAAGGCCTTTCTCAAACCTGGAATATACGGTATGTTGTTATAAAGTCCAGCCTTTTTTTCACTTGCAATTTGAGTTGTATGTTTTACTCCTATGTTTCTAAACCCCAAACATTATTGCCTTTTTATTCATGAACTCCAACATACATCTTTAAGGCTATACCACTTTCTTCTTTCATGTTATGCTAAACAACCCCATACATTCTAGTAGAATTCTGCAATTACTTCTATTTTTGATAGGAAGATGAATCTTTTATCTTTAGCTCCATATGAATTTCATCCTTAACTCTGTAGTAATGTCGGTATTATGATTTATGGTACTTCCCACCTCAGAAAAGGTTAAATATTTCTGCTTTAAAGTGTAGTTCAGTTTTGAAACTTGTTCCAGAGCCAGGGCACATCACATTTGGTTTAGTTAGGAGTTATTTGATGTTTAGTTTTGTTAAAAAATAGATTCATAAATTTTATAGTATACTGCAAGAATTCACGTAAATGCGTGCTAATAACATCTACTGTTTTAAACTTGCTTATGGCCTTTTATATTGAATAAGGGAATCAATAGGGATAGGGTTGAACAAATGGAGGCTCGACTGAAAGAAGACATCCTCATGGAAGCTGCGAGGTATATTTTTCATTGCTGCATTGTGTTACAATGAGCCTCTCCCAAAGATATGGTGGTTGTTTGTACCATGTATTACCTTTTGTTTGAATGATAGATTTGTTTGCACATCTGACATCCCAGGTATGGAAACAAGATCCTTGTCACCGATGAATTGCCAGATGGCCAGATGGTGGACCAATGGGAACCGGTGTCTCGTGATTTTGTGAAGACACCACTAGAGGTATTTCTACTTGATTTTATTCATACGAAGGGGTCAAGAAAAAAAATTAGTTTGTTTTGATAACTCAACTTATTTTCTTTCCTTTAGGTGTACAAGGAATTACAAGTAGAAAGATACCTTGTTGACTATGAGCGTGTTCCTATAACTGATGAAAAATCACCCAAGGAGTTGGATTTTGATATTTTGGTGAGTTGAAATGGGAAGAATTCTCTTTTTAGCTTGCCTAAGTGTTCTGTAGTAGACAATGGTTACCTACAGGTCATGTAAAAAATGTTCACTGCTCTTAGTTTGTACTCAAATAAGAAGAAATAGATAATATGAATGGGTTTCTATGAGCAGACTGCATTTTGTCATGTCAAACACTTCTTTCAAGTCATTCCGTGATAATATATTTACTGCTGTCTCTAATTTTCACTCTTTATTCTTAGGTTCATAAAATTTCTCAAGCTGATATAAATACAAATATTATATTTAACTGTCAAATGGGACGTGGGCGGACTACAACTGGGATGGTGATTGCAACTTTAGTTTATCTCAACAGAATAGGATCATCTGGTAGCATTCCTGCTTTCTGTACTCTTTTTTACTTTCATTGTTTGGAATAATCATTATTCATCAATATAATGAACACTATGACTTTAATTATTGTATTTACATTATTTGACATCATGTTACAAATATCTTGGGAAAAACTTGTCTTGTTAACCTGGTTATTCTCTGTCACTTTCTATAATCTGTTAATTTTCACCCTTTGCTATGCTAATAATATTAATTCGACAACATGTAACATTAGAGCCGGAGAAAAGCTATTGTTGGTAGAGGTCTATGCATTGCAGAATATTGATACTAAGAGTAAGAAAATGAAGGGCAGGGAAATTGCTTGTTCCATTTAGTTTATTTGTTAATTGTTCAATCATTATTACGAAATAGATCTTAATGATTAGTGGGTTAAGGGTCCTTTATTTGAAGTATCGATATAACAACAGGAGGGAGAATAGTGTAATATATATATCAATGAAAGAGTGGTTATCCAAATAGAAAAAGTAGAGAGTGATGTACATCTTGAGGAAAGTCTGAGAAATGCTGAGATGAAATTAGGCGTCAAATTAGATTAGAGCAAGGCCAAATAGTTCCTAGGTCACATCACAAGTAGTTTAGTATTGGATCAGTATCTAAGCTACATAACCGTGAAGAATAAAATCCTTTTTTAAAGGTTTTTAACATGCCATAATTAGCATTTGATGTGGCATATTGAAATTTCGTATCTATATGCTTCTTAGATCAGTGTTGTGGAGGAAGAAATATCTAAAATACCAGACCATTCTACCATTGTTTTGCCTAATAATCTCTTCCATCACGTATGTAATTAGGAATGAAGCAGTTGATTGGTAGTCTTCCCAGACTTTGAGTGTAAATGTATCCCAAATAAGCCTTTTGCTTTAATTTTCTTCCAAAAGAATTCCTGTTTAATATTTCTGAAAAAGCTAGGACAAAGCTGAGGGTTGATTTTCAAACTCTAAACGAGAGTTTGCTTTTTGATCAATAATAGTAGTAATGTGATGGCTTGGAGAGAAAATTTTCAAACATGTTTACATTCAATAAAAGTTACTAGATCTTCTTTGAAAAGATAATGGGCCAACAACAAATGTCTTACTGATATTATTGCTAATTTTTGCTGGATCACTTGTACTATTTTCTAGTTTAAAAATATTGTATCCTTTTTTCTGCCTCTTTCTCCTGTTGTTATCTGCACAACACACTAGTCAGTCTTTGACCATGTTGGCTTCTCATTCTTAGTCTTTTTGCATAAATAGGTATTCCAAGATCCAATTCAATCGGAAGAGTTTCAGATGCTGCTGCTATTGCCACTGACAACTTTCCAAACACAGAAGAAGCACTTCGTAGAGGAGAATATGGCGTCATAAGAAGCCTGGTTCGGGTATTAGAGGTACATTAAATCATCTCTTTTTTTTTTTTTCAAAAGAAAAAACTGAAAAACTAGTACTTTTTAAAATTTTCATTATTAAATTTATGTTTTAGGGTGGCCTTGAAGGCAAAAGGCAAGTAGATAAAGTCATCGACAAGTGTGCCTCCATGCAGGTATAACTCTTCAATCCCATGCTGCACCTTTTGACTTCAGTTTGCTTTCTAAACATCTATTTAATAAGAGATCATCTAAAATTATCTGTTTTTGCCAGAAAATCTCTTTCAACCATTTCTTGCTTTTTCTTGGCATTTTAAAAAAAATATTTTTAAAATTAAAAGTTTGTTGAACTCATGAAACCATTTGTTGAAATTTTACAGAACTTACGTGAGGCAATTGCCACTTATCGCAATAGCATTTTACGTCAACCAGATGAAATGAAAAGGGAGGCGTTGCTTTCATTTTTTGTGGAGTATCTTGAGAGATACTACTTTCTTATATGCTTTGCTGTCTACATTCATTCAGAGAAATCAGCCCTTCAATCTAAATCTGTTGGTAATAGCAGTTTTGCTGACTGGATGAGAGCGAGACCAGAACTCTATAGCATTCTTCGCAGGTATTAACAAGTGCTTATCATATCTAGTTAAATAAATTTGAAAAAATTGATAATATGGCAAACATTGAATGTGATCCCAACTGGTTTGGTTGATTATTGTTTTTTCTTTTACTTCTATGATTGATCCCAACTGACTGTTTTGAGTCATCAGACTCATCACCATAGAGAAATTCTGAGCAATGTGTATTATTTGTTAAAAAATTCCAATAATGTTGAGGTATATGACTAATGTTGAGGTTAGATAAGCCAAGGGTTCTTAGGATTTAAGGTGATTCTTTTCTACAGGCATTTGGTGCTAAGTTGAGACTTAAAATAATGTTATAAATTTGCATTTCTAGAACAACTTTTACACATTGCAATCTTTCGACTTGAAAAGTGGATTGTATCTAATTTTGAGAAAGGGGAACAGGAAGGAGAAAATGTATATGAGGATTATTTAGTGGATTTCCATATGTGATGTTGCCTTTTTTTTTTCCTCTCCCAATTCATGATGAACAAGGTCATATCTTAGGCATTCTTATTGTTGGAATTTTTTGGTCACTAATAATATTTCTGCAATCTGGTGCTCTTTTAGACTGCTTAGGAGAGATCCAATGGGTGCACTTGGCTATGCAAGTTTGAAGCCATCACTCATGAAGATTGCTGAATCTACTGATGGTCGTCCTTCTGAGATGGGTATAGTTGCTGCATCAAGAAATGGTGAGGTTTTAGGCAGCCAAACTGTTCTGAAAAGTGATCACTGCCCAGGTTGTCAAAACCAAAACTTACCTGAAAGAGTGGAGGGTGCCCCTAATTTTCGGGAAGTTCCTGGTTTTCCAGTTTATGGAGTGGCAAATCCAACTATTGATGGAATACGATCTGTGATACAAAGAATTGGTGGCTCAAAAAGTGGTCGTCCAGTTCTTTGGCACAATATGAGAGAGGAACCTGTTATTTACATAAATGGAAAACCATTTGTGCTCCGCGAGGTTGAAAGACCATACAAAAACATGCTTGAATACTCGGTAAATTTTCATTTATGTCATACATTAAAATGAAATAAATAATCCAAACTTGCAATGTAGATTATTGCTGCTAGTCTAGAATGTGCATGTGTTCGAGTTCCTTGTTAAAATAGTCAAAATATGGTCCAACTATTTCACTGCAGTCATGGGAACAACAGCTAACCACAGTATTTATCAATTCGTAATACATGAACTTTAGTCTTTGGCACAAAGAGCAATCGAGATATATCATCATGAAGGATTTTAGTACTGATGTTTCTCAATTGTTTTTAATATTTAGCTTCAATGGACAGAGAGATGTTGTTCTTTCCTTTCATGTTTTCCCTGCCTGTTTAAAACCTGTTTAAAACCATGGAGTTGGCAAATTACATAGGATCCGTTTTTTGTTAGGACCATATACACTACAACAACACTTCATTGAAGCACTACTATTTCTTTTATCTTGCAGCTTTTGGGGATACTTCTTCCCTAACTGTCTCTGTCCATTTTTGGGGAAATTATAATTAGGATGTCTTCTTTCAGGGCATTGATCGTGAAAGAGTGGAAAGAATGGAAGCTCGACTGAAAGAAGATATCCTGAGAGAAGCTGAACGTTATGGAGGTGCCATAATGGTTATTCATGAAACAAATGATGGGCAAATATTTGATGCTTGGGAACATATAAATTTTGATGCTATTCAGACTCCGCTTGAGGTTTTTAAATGCTTAGAGGCTGATGGTTTTCCTATTAAATATGCACGTGTACCTATAACTGATGGTAAAGCTCCAAAAAGTTCAGACTTTGACATGTTGGCAATGAATATTGCTTCATCTTCCAAGGATACTGCTTTTGTTTTCAATTGCCAGGTTAACATTTTTCATTCTTCCTATGCTGTATTGTGCATTTTACATGTTAAATGTATTTTGCAATTCTATCTACTGTACTTTGTCTTTTTCTAAACATCGTTAAAAATCATAGATGGGCAGAGGAAGGACAACCACTGGCACTGTAATAGCTTGTCTTTTGAAACTTCGAATTGATCATGGTAGGCCTATTAAAATCTTGCTTGATACTATGACCCATGAAGAGGTGGATGGTGGAACCTCCAGTGGTGAAGAGACCGGAGAAAATGTTGTTCCATCAACCTCCAGTGTTGCAAAAGTAAGAATTGAAAAAGAGAAGGGTCGAAGTTTTGGCATAAATGATATCTTATTGTTGTGGAAAATAACAAGATTATTTGATAATGGGGTGGAATGCCGGGAAGCCTTGGATGCTATTATAGATAGATGTTCGGCTTTGCAGAATATACGCCAAGCTGTTCTTCAGTACAGAAAAGTATTCAATCAACAGCATGTTGAACCAAGGGTAAGGAGGGTAGCACTAAACCGTGGTGCTGAGTACTTGGAACGGTACTTCCGATTAATTACTTTTGCAGCATACTTGGGCAGTGAAGCATTTGATGGATTTTGTGGACAAGGGGAATCCGTGATGACATTTAAGGAGTGGTTGCATCAAAGATCAGAGGTTCAAGCAATGAAATGGAGCATAAGATTAAGGCCTGGAAGATTTTTCACAGTTCCTGTAAGATTGGAGGCTTTTTTATTTCCTTCTTTCTTGGACTAGGAAACTTGAGACTTTTCTACAGTTTTTCTTAACTTACAATTTGTCCTCTTATTGGCATAGATATGTGAACCCTCATTTGTTTTTTAATTTAGGAGGAACTGAGAGCACCGTATGAGTCTCAAAATGGTGATGCAGTTATGGAGGCAATTGTAAAGACGCGTAACGGTTCGGTTTTGGGGAAAGGCTCTATACTTAAAATGTATTTCTTTCCTGGTCAGAGAACTTCTAGCAACATACAAATTCATGGTGCACCACATGTTTACAAGGTAAGTTATGCATGTGTTTCAAAAATCTTATGATTAATATGCTTCCACGTCATATGGCAATGCCACAGTACCATCTCCTAAGTCAATACAGTGAAATATCTTTAGTCATTGAGTTGCAGGATTAGACAAGTAGAAAAGTACAGGACAGCTTTATTATTTACAATGAAATGGGGAAGGAAAATTCGGGAAATTGGATTTGGAATGTATAAAAATTCTATATTGACTTACATCTCCGTTCAAAAATTACAATGTGGTTGAAAATTTTCCAGATGTCTGTTGGTGTAGAAAGAAATTATTATGAAGGCAAAGCTTGTTATTAATACTTATATCTTTACATTTAAGGATTAGTGATTGAATGTGGCCCCCATAAATTGAGATTTTAGTTGAGTTATGACCTCATGACTATACGTTTAATAGGCCCTCTCTTATGCATTTCAGAAATAGTGACTTTTGGCAGTCTAAACTGTTGCTTGGAATATCAAACTTCTTCTGATGTTCTGTTTCCTTTATTGTTATGCATAAATGTATTATATATAGACACGTCAATGCAAATTTAAGAACGAAATGGAGGTGAGAATAAAAAAAATCATTAAAGAACAATTTACTAGCTGCCAAGTGGCCTGATCAACCGTATTTGACTTGGAAAAATAGTCAGATCAGGGTAATTATGTTGGACCACTGAACTGTAGAACATTATATACACGAAGTATTTTACAAACAGCTTATCGTGTAATTATTGTAAGATTAGGTTTAGATAAAGAGACTTTTGTGCTGTTAAAGTCTTTAACTTTCACTTTCTACAGGTGGATGGATACCCTGTGTATAGTATGGCAACTCCAACAATTGCTGGTGCCAAAGAAATGCTAACTTATCTTGGTGCTAAGCCCAAAGTAAAAGGATCCACTGCGGACAAAGTGATATTGACTGATTTGAGAGAAGAGGCAGTTGTTTACATTAATGGGACACCCTTTGTACTCAGGGAGCTTAATAAACCCGTTGATACACTAAAGCACGTGGGAATAACTGGCTCTGTGGTATGTCATCAAAACTTTTCCCATTTATTCTAGTAGTCATATTGCAAATATAGTTCCAATCTTTTACAATCTTATGCAGGTGGAACACATGGAAGAACGACTAAAAGAAGACATATTGTCTGAAGTTAGATTGTCAGGTGGTCGGATACTTTTGCATCGTGAAGAATATAACCCAACATTGAATCAATCCAGCGTCATAGGATATTGGGAAAACATCTTTGCAGATGATGTGAAGACTCCTGCTGAAGTATATGCTTCTTTGAAGGAAGATGGTTATAATATTACGTATAGGAGAATCCCATTAACAAGAGAGAGGGAGGCATTATCGTCTGATGTAGATGCAATCCAGAATTGTATAGATGAGTAAGTATCCGATCCTAAATTAACTTTCAGCTCTGTGATACTTAATAACATGTTCATTGTATGCTAAATCATATGTGTGGCTTGATTCTTTTTCCTAATCCTTAAGGCTATATTTGGGGGAGAAAAGATAGGAAGGAAGGAAGAAGAGGTATGATGCCTAGGGAAAGAAAATAGAGAGGGAGGAGGGCACTCATACCTTCTTGTGTTTTTTATGGGTAGAAGAAGGAAAGATCGAACATTTTCCATTTGTATGGTAGGAAGGAGAGGTGGAATTGTGGAGAAGGTTCATTTGTACAATGGCTACCCTATCCTTAGTTGTGATATTATGATATCATATCAAGGATAAATCTGTAGACGCCAATCAAAGCCCTAATGGTTATTTCTCTCATAAAATCTCTCTTATTTGGAGGAATTGAAAATTGGTTAAAATTAAGGATTTGTTTATTCTTCTCCCTCTCAAAAAACTCCTGCCCAATAACTATTATACACCAAGTTCATATAAATTAACCCCACTCCTTTCCTTCCGTATTTTTCTCCTACCGAACACACTCTAAATTGATCAAAAGGTTGAAAAGGAGTGAAACTAGACAAAAAATTCCCTCTTTTGGGACTGATTATTTATCACTTAGTCTTGTTTTTGCATATATTTCTTTTTGTCTTTCTTTTCTTGAATATTCATGTCGGCAAATGTTTCCTTTTAAAACAACTTTTTTCTATAGCTCTGCAGGGTGTTACCTTTTTGTATCGCACACAGGCTTTGGAGGAGTGGCATATGCCATGGCAATTATTTGTATTAGACTTGGTGCACAGGCAAGCCTTTCTTCAAAAGTTCAGACATCCTTGGTTAGTAGTATGCACCAATTAAACACTGCTGAAGAGGAGTTGCCTTGTCGGGCTTCTAATGAAGAAACTCTCAGAATGGGTGATTACCGTGATATATTAAGCCTTACAAGAGTTCTGGTGTATGGTCCAGAAAGCAAAGTAGATGCTGACCTTGTGATTGAAAGGTAAGAAAGTCCAAGAGAAGCTTTTATCTTCAATGAAATAGAAGTTTGCAGTGATTGTATGGATTTGTGGTGACTGGTGAAGCAGGCTCAGCTCATTGTTGTGTTCAATGTAAATAGGTGTGCAGGTGCTGGACACTTGAGAGATGATATCTTTTACTATAGCAAGGAACTGGAGAAGTTTCCAGACGTGGAAGATGAGCAGGGAGCCCACTTAATGGACATGGGCATCAAGGCTTTAAGGTATTTGATTCGAGTCCTGAGTAAATGAAGATGATGTTTATTATGAGATGAAAGTTGAAAGTGATAAGAGTAATAATAATGTGTGTATGAATGAATTCATTGATGTGCAGGCGCTATTTCTTCCTGGTGACATTTAGGTCCTACCTCTATTGCACTAAGGGAGCCGATATGACATTCACCTCATGGATGGATGCAAGGCCTGAACTCGGACATATGTGTACTAACCTAAGAATCGACAAGTGAATTTTTTTCTTTCTTTCTTTTATAAAATATGTACAGCTCAAATCCCATTAATAGCCACCATTTGTAACCAGCCTCTAGTGAGCCATGCATTTGTTTTCTTTTTAATCCCACGCCTCTTTCTTTTCTTTAAACTTCATCCAAAATCATCTCACAAGCAAAGCAAAACAAAACAAAACATGGAACATATATAGCAATCCAATTCTATCTCTTTTGTGTTCTCATCTGGCGTGCATTTTTGCATCTTGCTCGGATGAAACTTGCCTCTTTCAAAGACTAGTTCCTTTATTTTTTATTTTTTTCTCAAAACTGTCGTCATTGTTTGTGTGCTTCCCATTCTCTTCTTTATGATCGTTTGAAATATTGTAAGTAATGTATTTATAAGATTTAGGTTTTTTTTGGCTACTATATATATATATGTTGTAATTTTCAGGAATAGGTTTGTATAAATTAAACGTTTTTAAAGGTATGTTTATAGAAGAAGTTTTTTCCACCCTCGTACGAAATTTAATATTTTTTTTATGGAGTTCAATATTATGATATTTTGATGCTTTTCAATGCAATTTGTTAGCGTTTCGATAAGTTTTGATGGCATATTTCAATATGATCATTGACTTTAGTTTTTTTTTGGCTTATTCATTCTATGTTTATGGATCATTTTTCTCAATTTTGTTTGTAAAACTTATTTTCTTAGATAAGATATCGAGGAAGGAAATATCATGAATTCATTAAAAGTGTAAAATTTATCAAATTGTTGAAGTCATTGATAAAATATGGAGATGGTATTAAATATATATCTAAATACCTAACAATAAGAAAGTATTGAACAAAAAGTCAATATAATATCAAAAAAATTGGCAAATATAAGGTAAAAATTCGATTCTATTTTAAAAAAAAAAAAAAGAAAGTGTAAATTTTGAGATAAAATAGACAGATTAACAATTTAATACTGACAAAGGAATTACGTTTGAGCAGATCAAGAATGAGAGCATCGATTTGGTCTTGTCTTTTGTCATGGTAGGTTTTCCTCTATTTTGAGGGGTGTGGAGTGGTTGTGTGTTGTTAGGTGCTTGGTTTTGTGAGGTATGGCAACAAGGAGTAATTTTGTGCGTGATTTAAAGGAGAGATGTGTGGCTATCAGTTTGGAAGAGGAGGAGAATGGAAGTCTGTCTTATGATTAGGTGGAGGAGGAGGATAATATTGATGCTTGGTGGTGTCTTGTAAGCAAGTTTTTGAATGCAGGATTGGTTGACTTCCAATCCATGAAGCATATGATGGCTTCTTTATGGAAACCGTGCAAATGAATGTATGTAAAGGAATTGGACAATAATTTTTATTTGTTCTAGTTTTATCATGAGATCAATATCAAAAGAGTGTTGGAGGGTAATCCTTGGACTTTTGATTATAAACAACTTCTCATTGCAAGGTTTTCACCAGGAGAAAACATGCGCTCATTACCATTGAATAAGCTTGACATCTGGGTGCAAGTTTATGACCTTCAACCAGGGTTTAGATCAGAAAGGGTGCTTAAAATACCAGGAACTATGTTGGAGTATTTATAGAAGGTGACTAGAATAATTTTGTTGGAGTTTGGAGGGATTACATGAGGATTCATGTCACTATCAACATTGATATGCCATTGAAAAGGAAAATGAAAATACGTAAGGCAGGAGTTGTCTGGTTTTGGGTCACGTTCAAATACGAATATGTTCCCACCTTCGGTTTTATTTGTGGGGTGATCGGCCATGCGGAGAAGTTTTGCAATAGGATTTTTGAGCAGCCAGTGGAGGAGTTAGAACACCCGTATGGAGCATGGATGAGAGCAGCCCCAAAGAAGAAGCAATATCAAATCGGTGCCAAATGGTTAAGGTTTGGGAGAGCAGAGGTCGACGCCGGTGGGAGCAGCGGTGGATAAGTAGTTGACGATGGGATATTCAGGGTAACTGGCGGCATCCCACAATTATAGGGATATGGAAGTTATGATGGACAGGTGGGGGATAAAGGGTCACTGAATCATGGGAGAGGAGATAGGGTCATTATGAGGCCTGAAGTCGTGGGAATAAGACTTTCCAAGAATGAAGGGATATCGAATGAGGAAGAGGCGAGAAATGAACGTGATATTCAAAGGGAGGGGTTGACTATAATAGAGTTGAAAAGGAGAAGGACAACTAATGACTTAGTCCTGGGGTCAACTACTGATGTGGATATGGATCAATATGAAGTTGGACTTCCAAAAAACTTAGTTGGGGCAGGCCTTGGCAATCAGGCCCACCCGGAGACATGAGTACACTCAGTTGGATGATGTGGGCTTGAGAACCCACGGGCCCAACAATTCTTAAAGGACATGGTTGTTCAAAAGAAGCTTAGATTTATTTTCTTTTTAGTGAAACAATTTGTAAAAGGAAACAATGGAGAGGATACGGCTGCAGCTGGGTTTTCAGGGTATGGTGAATGTAGATGCGCAAGGGCATAGCGGGGGTGTTGTGATGTTGTGGAGATTTAAAGAATATGCTAAACTTCCTAATCATATAGATATGGTCATTAGGGTGGAAGAGATGATTGAGTGGCACCTCACAGGGTTGTATGGAGAGTCGAATATGAGGCATCATACATGGGAGCTGTTTCGTAAGCTACAGAGGAAGTCGAATCTCCCCTAGTGCGTGATAGGAGATATGAATAACATCTTAAGCCAAGAAGATAAGTGTGGAGGAAGACCCTACCCAAACTGGCTGCTTGAAGGCTTCCAGAGAGTTTTAGCTAATTGTGAGTTATTTGATTTGGAATTAGTTGGGTACCCTTACACGTGGGAGAAGGGTATCGAAACTAATCAGTGGGTGGAGGTGAGGTTAGAGTCTTGGAGAGACTCTTTTCTCTCAGCTAAATTATTTAACTTGGAGGTCTCATCATTGGATCACTGTCCTATTTTTTTGGACCTAATTGACCAGCAAATTTTTCTATCGGCTTCAAACTTTAAGTTTGAAAATGGTTGGCTTCGTGAGCCAATGTGTCACCAGCCGGTTACAGAATGTTGGGAGGTATGTCGACATCTAGATACAAGGCAAGTTGAATTATTGCAGTGAGGTGTTGACAAAGTGGGGAAAGGAAATAACATGAAATTTTAAGTAAAGGTTGTTGAGGTGTAAGAGAGTGATAAATGAGACAAAAGGAAGGTGGGAAGTAGATTCTTTGCAAAGATATAGTGATTCAAACAAGAACCTTTTTGAGATGCTAACGCAGAGGGAAGTTTTCTGGAAGTAAAGATCAAAACAATTATGGCTCAGAGAAGGGGGTCAAAATAGCAAGTTTTTCCATGCTACTGCGAGTGCTTGTAAGCAAAACAATCAAATTCAGAAGTTACAAGGAGGGAATGGTAGCTAGTGTGATTGGGAGAGTGGGCTATCAGATGTTATGGTTAACTATTTTTGGGAGCTTTTTCAGGCTTCCGAGAGGGAATGGGCAGAGGTGTTGGGCTGTATCCAACCTTCTATCACGACAATTCAGAATGAAGATCTTCTTTGGTCTGTCTCAGATGAGGAAGTAAAAGAGGCCATTTTTCAGATGCATCCTAATAAATGTCCTGGTCCAGATGGGATGAGTCCATGTTTCTACCAGAAATGTTGGGACGTGGTGGGGAGAGTTGTTGTGGATTTAGTAAAAGGCTCTTTTAATGATGGACTGCTCCCTGTGAAGATGAATGACACGAATATAGTCCTCATTCCGAAGAAGTAGAATCCAGTCACTATGGGGGAGCATAGGCCGATTTCATTGTGCAATGTCTTGTACAAAGTGTCTTCGAAGGTGCTGGCTAACAGGTTGAAACAGATGCTCGATCAGGTAGTGTTAGATTCTCAAAGTGCTTTCATTATAGGTAGACTTATCACTGATAATATAATGGTATCTTTTGAGATAATGCATTATCTGAAAAGGAAGAACAGAGGAAAAGCGGGTGTTGACGCGGTTTTTCGCCAACAGTGAATTAAGAAAATAACAAAGGTTGATTAGTGCTTGATAATAAACTGAAAATAAGAAATGAACTCTCAAGAACACAGATCTTTTTACGTGGTTCAGTGGTTAAAATCCACCTAGTCCACGAGTCTATATTATTAATGTTTTTCTCTCTCTATTTTGGCAGAGTTTCAGTATTACATAATAATTGTCCCTCTTCTTGTCCAATATTCTCAGTATTTATAGAGAAATTTATTGGACAGATTTGGGTAACCGCGTGAGTCAATAACAGATTTACATATTTATTACTTATAATATAAATTATTCCCATTTATACTAGGATATGATATGATCACGAAATAAATGGTCTCCTAATATCTGAGACATTAAGTATTACAGGCTGGCCATAAATTATTGTATAAAATATCCGGGTCTTTGGGGATCCGCGGATACGCCATATATTCGTGTTACCACGAACTGGATATGTCTCCGAGCTCGTACTATGGAGGTCGTGCCGTATGAATATCATAAGCTCGCCCTTCACAACTTATGCTTCCCTAGCTTGTATAATCATCGTGAAAATTGTGCTGTCCACATGGACAATAAATGGATTCCTTGGCTATTTCTTCCATGTATTTATTTGTCAGCTGTACCCGAGCTGAGTGAAAGATTCGTGCTAAAATTTGGGTACACATTTGCCCCCTAAGTCCCTGTTCGTGGTTCATGACGTCACCTTTTGACCTACACAGTAGAGACATTTAGATTTCTGCTGCATTAAACCAGGCCTACCCACTACTCGAGTGCTGGACACGTGGGATACTACAATTGGCGTCTGTTCGGGTTTCGAGGACTGCAATAATTGTCTTGTCACATTTTTGTCGCCGTTTTGTCTTTTGAAACATAGCCCTTGGATTTTGTACTGACCAAATCGGATGGTTCAAATTGATCTATGCCGTTTACGTATAAATAGGGTAGGCAATTTCCACGGTTCACCACCTTTTATTCGAAATCTTTCTACATCTTCTCTCTTCTGCATTATCAAACCCTTCTTCTTTCTCAGAAAAAACCCAAAATCCATCTGTTGCAAAAACCCTCAGAAACCCAGTTACTCAGTTACTCAGGAGTCTTCCAGGAACTCTCCCCTGCAAAGTCTACTTCTTTTATTCGAACAACACACTGTAAGTCTTTTGGTTTCGAAGAAACTTTTCTTTTACTCATTTATGTGTTTTTTTTATATCATGCTCATCTGCACTTCACCATAGTCAATATTAGGTTGTTCTCTAAATGTTTTTGGCACATAGGCTTCGACTTAGGTTTACTGAGTAGGTCTTAAAATATCTCTAGAACTATTATATTCATAAAACTGGGTAAATTTGGGTAATTTATGCCGAATTTTAGGAAATACCCATTCGGGATATAGAAGATGAAAATATTTTAGGGTTCGAAACCAAGTTGCTTAGGGGACATGCTTTTTGGGTGGTTTTGCTCTAAAACACCCCCCAAGGATAGTAGTGGCCTGATTTTCTGACACATGGATCCCTAAACATCAGGAGTCTGTTAGGAAACCGAGGTGCGTAGCGTAGGATAGTGCATGGCATCACGCAACGGGCTGAGACTAACTCAGCTCGTATATTAGAGACATCATTCTCCTCCGTACTTCCGTGCCATAACCTATACATACTCTTAGGTCGCCTACTAAGTAACTCATCATTCTTGTTCATTAGGCGATTTGATGGCACCCAAGAAGAACGCACCAAAGAAGAATGCACCCAGCTCGTCTGCTCAACAAATGAACAAAAGGAAAGAGATCGCCTCAGAATCTCCCCTTCCTCACTTCGGCCCAGTGGTGGAGAGGGAAGTTGTGGTTGACCCCAACGCTTTCTTCGAGGCAGAGACAATCGCTTCTAAGATTACGACCCAAGGAAGGGTCCACAAAATTATGCTAAGCCATAATATCGAGGTCGGGTTTGGAGTCCTTATTGCCCGACCTTTGTTCGAAGGGGAATGGAGCTGCTCCCTTCTCTAGGACGACTTCGCAACCTGGAGTGACGAGCATTTGAAGGCGGGGGCCTTCCTTCCCCTGGATCAATATTTTGCCGACTTCCTAAATTATGTGAAGTTGGCACCTTTTCAGCTCCCCCAAAATTCTTACAGGCTTTTGGCGGGGTTGAAATACTTATTTTTGAAGCACTAGTGGGAGGTCCCCGCTCCGGCAGATATACTATATTTTTTCTGCCTTAAAGCCAGCCCATAACAAAATGGTCGAGGTGAAGGATTCTACTACCTCACTAGATTCCCAAACTCTGCTTCGGTCATCGAGCTCCCAAGCCACCCCAACGATTACAAAGACTAGTTCTTTACGTCGAACGGGTTCCGAAACTGTGAGCACCGATACTTCAACCATCCTCGTAAGTTTTTTTTTCTCTGATCTCTGCTCGTAAATTTTTTATCTTTTCAAGACATTTTACTTGTGCATGTGCTAATTGAGTTTATTTTTTGTGCAACCATATTTGCAAGGACGGGGAAGTCAGTGACCCTCGGGGGTCAATATGAAACATTTTCTGGGCTCCCACCCAGCAAGAAGGATTACTGCCAGCTCACGAATGACGCCACAATGCTGGCATGTAAGTTGATTGGCAAAGGCTAGATGTTGGCCTTAAAAAGGACCCGGGCTACCCTTCTGGTAATCCACGAGCTCCTGCCTTCTTAAGAAGAGGACTCACTGGCCACTGAAGGCAAAGAGCAAAAAGAGGACGAGGTGCCTCTTGTGCGGAAGAGGCGGGTTCCCGAGGCTGTTCGGGAGCCCGATTTAGAACGAGCTGCGTCAGGGGTAGCAGCCGGCCCCTCCGGCCAAGGTAACCCATATCCTTATAGGGAAATAGATAGGGTTGTTGTCGATTTTAGGTTAGTTAGTTTTAACCCAAATCAGCTCGTCCACCGTCACCCTAACAGTCCAGACCGTAATGTCACCCTGTTCCAATGTGTGGATCGCTTAGTGTTGCATCATGATAATAGCTACCCTAAGGGCACCATTGTTGTAGATAACACCTTAAATTTTAGGTCCGCCATCTTTGAGAAGTATGGGACCAATCGTAGGATCTGCCCTTCTCTGCTCCAGGGCTTTGCCCCTGGATTTAGACAGTATATAGATGAGTCCAACCCCGAGGTTGTAACGCCCTGGCTACCCCAGAACAGTTACGGTGAACGGTGGACCGAAAATTTGACTCGTTACCTGAGTCCTTTGGTCAAAAACGTGCTCTAAGTGTAATTAACAGGTTAAGGTATAAAACCAATAAAAAGGAAATGGAGATTTTATTACAAACTGCTCTGCAGAGCTAAACAAAACATTTACAAGTGGTTCTCAGTACAAAATGGTCGTTACAGTTTTAAATTTACAATTCCGCCGACCTAAGCGGCAAAAGTAGGGTAAACCCCCTAGTCCCTCTGAGAACACCTTGACCGTGGTGGTCAAGCGGCTGCATATGTACACACCACCACATCAGCTCTCCACTCAAGGCTAGGTGAGCTTTTCTTTCCCTTTACCTGCACCACATAGCACGCATGAGCCAAAGCCCAGCAAGAAAACATAATACTTTTCATAACATTATCAAATGATTATCATTATAATCATACTGAGCATAAAGCTTTCAAACAAGCGAATGAACATCACATGATTTTAGCGGGAGAGTGGCTGCTAGGTAAGCCACTAGCCTCCAAGCTCTCTTTTCTAGCGGGAGAGTGGCTGCTAGGTAAGCCACAAGCCTCCAAGCTCTGTTTGTTCATCGACCCTCAGGGTCGGTGAGGCATTAATGCTCTTTGAGCCATTCAATGCTAATGGTCGATTAGATCTAATCTCCGTTGGCTTGCGTGAACCACGCTAAGTCCATCCTTGACTAATAAGTCAGCGCTAGGTGACCAGTGTCCAGTATCACCGCCGAACTTGACTAATAAGCCACAACTTCACAGTTGACACTAACACCTTTGCCAATTCTGACTGACAAGTCAGTGCAACGTGACCAGTGCCCAGTACCACTGCCGAACCTGACTAATCAGTCACAGCTTCACAGTTAATACTAGCACCTTTGCCAAACCTGACTAATTAGTCAGTGCTATGCACAAGCGAACAACATATGCTAAGCATTCCATGTTCAATCCATGTCCATATTACACAATCAACATGCCTTACAAATATCCATGCATGTCACACTTGGGGTGCAGTTTTCTTACCTCCGGTTCGAGCAAGAACAAATAAAAGAGTGACCCTGAGAACGATCGACCTTTTGGTCCCTTAGCGGTTACCTGGTCATAACCAAATTATGGGATTCCATCAATAAAATGAATAATAAAAGGTTCCCAAACCAAAACCTAACCTCCGGGACCTCAAACACTACTCAACCGGGTAGTAGGTTCATTCCCGAGGCCTTAGGCTTGAATCCCCATGCTAAAAAGCTAATTCTGGCCAAAAATGCCTTAAGGGCCGCGGCCCTCCTTGGCCATGCCGCGGCCCGCCCCTCAAACAGAGGCGCCTAAACCCAACAGCCCCCAAGGGCCGCGGCTCACCCCTGCCATGCCGCGGCGCAACACCCAGTTCAGCCAAAACCCCTGTTTTTCTTCCCTTGCGTTTTCATTTGGAACCAACCCTTCAAACCTAATTTAAACACCACCCAAACCTCTTTCAAATACCCATTTAAACCTCCAAACATCACCCATAACTCTTCCCCAACATAACCCAAGTAAAACACCTCAAGAACTCCCCTTAATTCCAACTTTCCACACCAAAATCAAGAGCTGAAATCCATGAACGAAAACAGAGAAAAACCAGTAAAACAATGGATAAAACTCACCTCAAATTAGAAACCAAACCCTCTTCGATGGCTGAGCTATGTCTACAACCTCAACCTCCAAATTCCCTAGCTTAATTCCACACCTTGAGCTCAAAACTCCAAAGAAGAAACAAGGAAAATGAAGGAAAGAGAAGGTACGGGAAGGAGAAGAAGCAAACTCTGTTTTTAGCTCTGTTTTACAACCATCTAACATCATATATATCCAAATACCAAAAGACCATTATACCCCTAGGTCTTTAAGAGTTTCTAAAGCCAACTCAAGGGTAAATTTGACACTTTCCACCTACACCGTTAATGATAATTAACGCTTCCCAATTCCCGCTAATCTCAATATTCTCAAACACCAATATTTCGCATTCCGTTACCCTTTAATCCCCGGTAACACTCTAATCATTAAAAGCACCCCGGGACTCACCCCGAGCCCCGAGCTTAAGCCCGTTATGACCAAACCGATATTTAACATTCCTTGATCATCTCATGCCAAATAGCTCGAACAAACCCACATTATAATGTGGTCTCAAATTATGTCACCAACATGCGAACAAATAATCAATTTACCCTCAACGGGCCAAATTACCATCACACCCCTGTGGATAAAAATATGGACTCACATGCATGCATTTCACATCATATCATAATACAATCAACATATACATGCATTTAATCAATTAATAGAATAATTAAGCAAGTATGGCCCTCCCGGCCTACTGTTCACGCCGTTAAACACAACAGAGAATTTGGGGCATTATAGAGGTAGAACTTGAGCCTGAACCTCCTAGAGTCCAAGAAATATTAAACTTAGATTCTCTTTCTCCTCCAGTAGTCCCAAGGCCAGAGATCGTGATAATAGACTCCTCCCCCAGCCCGGAGGGTAGGACCTTTATTTATTTCCTTTGTGTATGTTTTTGACTTTGCTTGTGAACTAATCCCCTTTTTGTTCTTTTCAGGCGACGAGATGGAACAACCCGGAGATCCTGACCTCCGTACGAATTTCCAGGGCGGGAAATCTGGTTCGAGCCCTGTCGTGAAGAGGCCCCAATATACAAAGAAAGCCCCTCATGTGGCAGGAAATACATAAAAATCCCCTGCTAAGGGGAAAAGGCACGAGCTCGACAGCTCCGGCGTCTACTGTCATTGAGAGGAGGATTCCTCCTCATCCTCCACCTCGGTTCATGCCTACTCGGGATCAGGTAGTACAAGCTGATCCTCCAGCTCCTCCTGCCCCAGTTGCTACTTTCCGCATACCAGTTGATCCCCATGATCTGGAGAAGATCCCTGAAGCCTTTCAGGGAATCCTTTACGAGACAGCGAGCCACATGGTGGGACATGCTTACAGAGCCAGCTAAAGGGACTTGAGGACGATCGAGGAGCGGAGCCCGGAAAACGTCCTGGAGTCAGCCTTGGGGATGACCCTCATAGTAAGTTATCATTACTTGGTGACATTTTTCTCTTTATCTTTCCAAAGGATACATATAACTTGCCTTGTTATTTTGTAGTCTGCCCTGGCTCAGCATCGCAACATAGCTCGGGCTAGGGCTAGAAATGATGAGCTCCAAGTCGAACTCAATGCCGCCAAGACCGCCCTGATCGCTGCTCAAGAAGGCGAGCAAGCCGCCAAAGCTGCCTTTGCAGCTGCTCAAAAGAGCGAGTACGATGCCAAGTTTGCCCTTGCCTCATCTTAGGAAAGCGAGCAGGCTGCAAAGATTGCCTTGGCTGCTCTCCAGGCCCAAACTACCTAGCTCTAGGGCAAGGTTGTGAGGCCAAAGCAAAACAGCTAGAGGCCGAGCCTGCAATTAATGAAGAGAAGGTGACCTCACTGTCCTCCATGGAAGATATCTTGTACCATTGATGGGCTTTTAACCAGGATGGCAACTTTTCTTTCATGGCTCCTGTGCTGTGGGATCCATACCTTGAAAAATTCAAGGCCCGGATCTGGCAAGAGCCATCAGAAACGGGGGATGCTTTTACAGCGGGCGAGCAAGAAGGCGATGAGGTCATATCCTCAGAGCATCCTGGAGGGGCTCAATGGCAGTCTTTTTTGTTTTTTTATATTTGTTTGTAAACAATTGCCCTTGGGCTTGGTTCGAGGTTTTTCTCCTCGGGAAAAATTTAATTTAAATTTATATATCTAACTTTTAATCTATTTGTCTTTCCTTGATTATCTCTCATTGTTTATGCCTTGTTACACTTGTACATTTGAGATTTTAGGAATCAATTTTTAGATTGGGATAGATATTTTGAGTTTGGTTATATCCAAACTTAATGTGTTGATTTATATTATACCTGTTAAGAATCAGGCCTTGGACCCGGTTATATTCGGAATTTTAAATATTTTAAACTTAGTTCGTGTTAGGTTAACTCGAGCTTTAAAAGCCCTTGATTTAAACAATTTTCCCAACTTTCAAAGTTTTGGACCTGGTTGTATCCAGGGCTTTTAGTGATTTAAACTTCGTTCGTGCTAGGTTCTTTGACATCTCAAGCTCTTAGAAAGCTGTCGAATAATCAATTTTCCAATCTACTAAGTTTCTGACCTGGTTGTATCCAGGATAGTTTTGTACCTGGTTGTGTCCAGGATTTAAAATGATTTATACTCATCCAGCGATCTTATTCTGATCCACTTCGGGTTATATGCCCCCAAGTAATCAGAATGTAGAGACTTTCTTGGTTGCTTTTACAAACATTAACACACGAGCTAATACAACCTTACAAATAAAAAATTATTTAAAACCATTTCAACAAGAAAAATCATTTAATAACCCATTTGTTATTTAACTAAGTGGCTTTTATATTTAAGCCTTACATGGATGACTGTATTATTGATAATACATTTTTAAGTGCATGGCGTTCCAGGTCTGTGGGACTGTTTCTCCACTAAGTTGAGCTAACTTGAAAGTTCCCTCACGCAAAACTTGCATGATCTGATTGGTCCTTCCCAGTTCGGGCCTAAAACGTCGTCCTTGGGATCCTTGTTTGCCAAAAAGACCCTTTGGAGAACCAGGTCGCCGGCCTAAAACGTCTCTTGACCTTAGAATTAAAGTAACAAGTGATTTTCTATTGGTAATGTGCGAGCTGTAACTGTGAATCCTCTCGTTTCTCTCAATCAGGTCGAGAGATGCGTTAAGTAGCTCATCATTCCGTTCCTGGCTGAATGTCCTTAGTCTGTGCGTGGCTACCATATCTTCGATAGGAAGGACGACCTCGCTTTCGAAGGTCAAGGAGAAAGGAGTGTGTCCTGTGGAGGTCCTGTGGGAAGTTCGGTATGCCCAAAGTACTTGCGGGAGCTGCTCAGGCCAGACTCCTTTGGCCTCATCTAAACTCTTCTTAAGGCTCGCCTTTAGGGTCTTATTCACAGCCTCGACATGTCCATTGGTCTGTGGATATGCTACTGAGGAAAAACTCTTAATAACGCCGTAATTTTCACAAAAGTTGGTAAAGAGATCACTATCGAACTGGGTCCCATTATCCGACACGATCTTTTTAGGAAGCCTAAATCAATATACAATATTCTTCACCACAAAGTCCAGGACTCTCTTTGAAGTGATGGTTGCCAAAGGCTCGGCCTCTACCCATTTCATGAAATAGTCGATTGCCACTACCGCGTAACGAACTCCTCCCTTTCCCATAGGTAATGTAACACCCTACTTCCTTAGAGCCGTTACTAAGTGAATTTAAAATGTGCAATTAACTCGCTAATTGAGGTTTTAAGACAAAAGTGTAGCTATAATAGAATTCACATAGTTTGAGAAAATAAATCCATTCATTGAATATTATAAAGCGTTAAACATTTGGGATCCCAAAATACTGTTTTAGAAATATTTACAACTCAAAAATATAACTAAAGTCGACTAAATGACAAAATTAAGTTTAATATAAACATCTCCCAAAAATACCCCTGGCCATGGCAGCCAGGCAGGCCAAACATGTACACGTCGCTTCATGCTCTTCGTACTCATGGTTGGTCGACTTTCCCCTTGCCCTTACCTGCACCATAGAGCACCCGTGAGCCGAAGCCCAGTAAGAAAGCTCCACACAAGCAAATAACATATGCATAACCATCATTCAACACATAACAAACTGCCAACAAGCTTAACACATATGGCCATGCCGTCCCAGGCGCTTTACCAGGCCCTGGGTTCGCAGTCTACACCGTGAGGATATCCCAGGTATCCTATAGGGTCTCACTGTAATGCCCTGAATTCTCCGATGTGGTTTAATGGTTGGATTAGTAGGCCGGGAGGGCCACAACTGCTTAATTATGCCATTAAATGATAATATGCATGTTTATGTGAATTATATTATAATATGATGTTACATGCATGCATGTGGATCCACATTTGAATATTATGATATTTTGGTAATTTGGCCCGTTAAGGGTATAATTGTATATTTGGGTGCATATTGTGATTTGGGAATGAGATCCCATTATTCTGGAGATATATTTGAGCTATTCGGCATGAGACAGTCCTATATAATGGATTAGCGGGTTTGTCATAACGGGGTCAATTATTGGGTAATGAGAATGTTTATTTGATGATAAATTGGGAGTTATTGAGATCATGATGAAATTCTGGAAGTTTTGACTATAATGTCCCCGGGAGTGTTTTTGGGACCCCGAGCACTAGGTTTTATTTGAGGTTACTTAAGCTTGAAGTAGCTTATCAGATAGAACGTACGTTAGAAAAACCTCTCGTTCTCTTCCCGTAGTCCATTTTTACCGTTCCAAGCGTTTTCGAAGATACCTTGAGTTCTAGGAGTCGGAATCAAGCGAGGATCGAGGCATAGCAATCCTAGGAAAGATTAGAAGCTTCTTAACCGAAGGATTTGACGGAAAACAACCCAATCAAAGGTGATCTAAGTTTAAAGTTTAGAGTTTTTAGAGTTTCTAAGCTTTGAATTGAACTTTGTAAACCGTTGAGTTTTTGGTTTAATTGAACCTTGGGTTTTGATGGTTTTGGACCATTGGGAAGCTTGGGAACTTTAATTTGATGATTGGGGAATGTTTAGGTATGATTTTGGAGGCTTTGGGATGTTAAAAACGTGTTTGGGAATGGCCCAAGGTTGGGGGCCGCGACCTTGTTCTTGGGGTGCCGCGGCCCTGACTTGAAGAAGCAGGTGGGGAAGTTGTGCCTGCTGGGCGCCGCGACCCTTGATGAAGGGCGCC